>NC_056553.1:8969774-9272805 GCF_910596095.1 Thunnus maccoyii | reverse complement strand
GCTACGGAGCAGACAGCCATTTACGGGCAATGTGCGAATAATCTGACACCATCACAAAGAGGAAGTAGAGGTAAGTCTGCAAATAGAGCGCTCTGAGCAGGCTGAAGATCTGACTTTTGACATGCAGGGAGCCTTTCTTCAAATATTCACCTCAAGTTTTGGAACTTTAACACAGTCATCCAATATTATAACAGAATATAAATAATAGAAAAATCACAAAAAGTATGATATGTCCCCTTTTAACAATGCAAGAAGTTTGAGGCCAGTGTTGGACAGATGACAAAAAAATGTCAAATCAAGCTTAAAATCTAGTGTCAATGCAATTGGTAACGGAGACTCTAGTACATAGAGTGTTAAAGGACTTCAATAAAAAAGTGGGTATTCAGACTAAAAATAGGAATAGCGTTGGTGGGGGCATGTTGATACACGATGGCGGATGATTGAATAATCGGATGTAAAAACACTGCAAAGAGAAAAACTATGAGACAAAAACTATTCATGCAAAACTCTTTTTATCCTTCATCTTGACCATTGTGAGATGAACATGTGAGATGAGTCAGAAAACTGATTTTAAGGCATCTTGATTTCTACATTTTGTCCTGCGTCTATGATTGTTTACATGAAGTAGGTGTTGGTTGGGGAGTGTATTTAGTATTTTCTGTATTTTGAACTTGTTTTTCTATTAATCGCATTAGTTGTACAAGTGTTTTGTGTCTTCTTGCCCAGGGGACGAGCTAGTAGCTTCTCTTCTCCTTGTGTGAGATGATTTTTGTTTTTCTTTCGTACGTCGTGACAAATAAATGTAATAAACCAAACTACACATTAGTTACGCCATTCACGTTCTACCGGGAAATGTGTGCTCGCACATATCTGATCGGCTACAAGACTGTTTTTGCACAGTAGTGTCGAAACATTAGTCTGTTTGCACTATTAGAGGCTGCAAACAATCAGTGTGCTCCAGTCTTTTCTCTCTGAAGTGGCTTTGTGGACTGTATTGCCAGATGGCGACACATCGTGTTGCAGCAAAAGCTGAGCCAGATTCAGCTTCTTTTTTAGCCTTCTTTTGTGTGTGTTTTATTTCGGGGGGGGGGGGGGGGCGGGAGGGATTGTGTTTTTACCTTTATTAGATAATCATCAGTAGAGAGACGACGGCAAGATGAGGAGAAGAGAGAGAGAGAGATGGAGAATGACATCCAACTAAAGTAAGTCCTCTGCTTTTTTGCTTTTTCTTTGGCAGAGCAAAACAATTTAAATGAAGGTTTGTGTTTTTAGATGCAGCGCTGGTCTGAAAATGACCTAACAACACAAATCTGAAGGCATTATGTACAATCCAGATTGATTTACAATGAGACAGCAGCTTCAGCGACTCATGCAAGGATACTTGGACAGCACACAAGGCTGATCCGACTGCTCTGCTGCTTGATTACTGTTGAGAATCAATACCAAAATTGTCCTATAGCTTCATTTTGAAGGGGTCAAAACCAGCAACACTTGTAGTAAAAAGAACAAATTTATTGATATAAAGATGTTTTTTTATATGACAAATGTTGCTGAAGTCTTGACCCCTTTCTTTCGTTCTCCATGCACCTTGGAAGTAGATGAAATTGTGCCAGAAATCCCTCCTCTGCTACAGCTTCGTTTCACAACCTTACCTCACACATCTGGAGCTGGAACAGACGCCGCTCTTTCTCCATCTCCTCGGCGATCTCGGCCCCGGTGATCTCAGTGCGGATCATCCCGTGTTGCTTGGCGTGCTCCCGTTTCTCCTTCTCTATTTTTGTACTGACACAGACAAGAGGACAACTCACTTAACGGGGCGTCTCTTCTTGTTCTCATCTGTTTTTAACTTTGTGTGTGTAAGTTTGTGTCAAGCAACTTCTGCGAAGCTCCTGGAGGGTCTAAACAATATTGCAGCACATTACCGACAGTGTTTGATCCATTATTCATGGCTCTATAATGAGTCGGATGGTGAAAATTTGCAGTATTACAACAGAACAATTTAATTATACACTTACAACTTGGCCTCGTAGTCTTTCCATGCTTTGTCAAAGGGTTTCTTTATGTCCTGCAGAAACACAAGGGAACAAGCATCAGCAAACTACAAAGAGGTTACCATGGGGACGGAGTTATTTGCAGAGTTGGATCGCTACCAGAGGCCCCAGCGAATGCCTCACTTCGCTCACGATTTATGCCCGGGACGGTCGGCGAGCGACCACGCCCCTCCTCGTACCCCCAACATCAAGGGTTCATGACCCAGTTACTCGCCACTCGCCTTAAGCACAACACAAAGGCAGTGTTTACTTTCTGCAAGATTTAGAGTGTGATCTTTTAAGCAGAGAGTTTTACTCCCGACTCCCCCCCCCCCCCCCCCAATCTCTCTGGTCTCTTGACTCTCTTTCACTCAACATGCACACGCGCAGTAACCGAGAGATGAATAGAGAGATGTGCTGACGAGGCATCTATTTCCCCGAGTCCGGCCATGTGGGGGGTGGGAGCCCGGAAGAGTTAAAAGAGAGGAGAGAGAAAAAAAAAAAAAAAAAAAGAGGGGGAGACAGGAAGAGAAAGTTTTACAGTAAATCTTACCCCTTTCACGCCTTTTAAATCGCCCTTCAGCAGCGAGTCCAGGGTGAAGATCACATTGTGACTGAGGCTCTGAAGCTGAAAAAGGACACAGAGAGAAGAGGAGGGAGTTATAAATGTGGCCGTTATCATGAGTTACATATTACAAAACAGTGAGAGAGAAACATTTTTCAAGGATAGAGCTGGTGTTATTCCATTTTTCATTATTGCCAACAAATCCCATGAAAAGACCGGCAATGAATTGATCCAACTAACATGTACAAACTGTATATTGCGTGTGTAGCCAAAGATTTCATTTCATTGATTTCCATATTAAAAACACTGTTGCACTGTTTTATCTTTTTTTATCTTGAGACCAAGTCTGAAAATACAACAAATATTTGATAAAAGCTAGAGCTGTCTTAGGAATTTATTTAGCTTTTTTTTTTTTTTTTAAACATGACACTATTTGTGACCCATTTCAAAGCAGTATTAACACATTTTTTGGCAGTTTGAGGCAGCAGAACTAGCTGTAAACACAATATATGGACATACTATCTCTAAAATTATCAATAAAATTTGATTAAAATGTTAGAAACAAACACACAGTTGCCTATTTACATATCTAGCAGGCATGGAGCAACATTAGCATTCATGTGGAGTTGTGTTTCTATCCACATGACGGGTGTAAGCCTCATTTTAGTTCAGGGAAATATCTGGCTCTTTAGCCGCCATGTGGGGCTGGGCAGGTAAAGCAAACAGTGGGGTTATCAGAGTATCAGAGCGGTGAGAGTTGGACACCAGAAAACCAAAACAATGAGCTGAAAGAGGCTAAAATGCTCCATGAAGCTGAGGGGAGCTGCAGCAAACCCTTTCTACATGACCCACTGATCTACTGTGTATCTAGTGTGGCTTTAAAGACTTCCATCTTCAGTAAAAACTAATGTGCTTTGGGTTGAGTAACTCAGAACTGTAAAGTACTGAAAGAGGGATCGCTGCATTGTTGCTTTCGGCCTTTTTAAGGAAATTGTTGACAATACGAAACATATAAAATAACACCAGCCCTGTAAAAGCAAAAGCCCTGCCAAAAACAGCACAAATGCAAGTTAGACTATTGAAGAATTAGCAAAAGCTTGACGTTGCCAACAGCTCGGGTTGCCACAGCTACAGTATGCTCAGCAGCTCTAACCATTAGGATCAGCAAGGTCATTTACAACAGTATTAAGCATTTAAGTCCCTGTTGTTGTTAGCCAAGTCCACACAAACAGACAGCAAGCGGTCAAGGAAGTAAACAACGCCTAATGGGCGCTAATGTATTTCTTAAGTGCCTGTCTCGCATATGGCCAACGTCAGAATCAATCTTCCACTGGCCGGCTGCCGGTGTACTAACACCAGCAGTCTAACAGTCCATCTTACAAACTGTCACTGTCTCTTTGCTCTTTCTGACGAAACAATTCTCAAAAAAGGAAATAAACACTGAGAAAGATGCCGAAAAGCTGACAAAAACTTTGTATATAAAATCCTTACATTTAAGCTAATAACATGTAGGAAATCTAGGACAAGCACTATTCGTCAATACTCATTTGTAATGCACGCACATACCAGCGGGCCTTGGGGCGCAGTTACTGAGGTCTAAAAAATGTACTCAATAAAATACTCAACATGGAAAAGAGTCGAGAGAGAGAGAGAGAAAGAGGAGATGATTTTACTTTTTCTGCAATATACAGGTAGCGCAGAAAGGTGGGTGATTTAAGAAGGTTTCCAAATGGACACACACACACACACACACACACACACACAGTTGCTCCTGGTGCTGCCAAGTGTATTTATGGAGTCTAATCTCGCTGTCAGCCACACAGGAAGAGAGGGAGAGCGCGAGGACTGGCTCTTCTTCCAACAACAATCACTCACAGAGGATTCAAACAGGACACATTATTCAACAGAAACGTCAGGGGAAATCCACAGCAGGCTGATAAGAGCCTCGTCTGGGAAAAAAAAAACAAGGCTCGGAGGTAGATATAGCCGCAGTCAGCTATACTGTCTGACTGCAATGACGGTTCTGACTGTGTAGGCGATTTTTATACACTTTTGTAGAAGAGTAGAGACTGATGAACATGTGGGCAAACACACACACACACACACACCTCAGTCAGTCCATCTGTGAGGACTTTTACTGTTCATCCATGACCTCTTGGTCTTCCCCCTCTTACGCAACTAACCTTTAACCTTTAACCTAATTTAATCATCTTAATGCTAAACCCAAGTCCTAAACCACTTATAGAAGTGAAGACAAGAAAAATATGTTCCTATTTGTATCCTTGTGAGGTAAAAGAGTCGACACACACAAACGCGGTGCACTCTGCGGCATATACTCTTATTAATTCAGCTTGATGACATTGTGAGTGTTGAAATGTGGGACTCACCAGGTTCTTCAACAGGGCAGACAGCTCCTTGGTGAGGGAGGAGAACTTGACGAAGGCCGTTCCCAGGTCGGGGTTGTCCCGACTGATGAAGTTACTGCCAAATTTGTCCAGAGCCTGGGCATAGTTCTCTTCATTTTGCACATGATCTGTGTTGTAAACAGAGCGGAAAGAAAGGTCAACCAGAGAACCAGCCTCCCCTGCCCTGAACTCTGGCTAAAGATTAGCATTAGCATATGTGTAGACGACTGGAAGTGGTTTGCAGCTTTCGCAAGTCCTGATGGGGGTATACTGGAAGTGCTGTGGTTAGAAGGTAGTCATAGGAAAAAGTGATTCACATACAGCCTGAAATGACTCTAGCTGGTAGGGCTGAGGATCAAATCTCAAGACTTTTTCGTTGCTAAACAAAATGTGTCTGCAGCATCGAGTTCTTTCAAAAACTGTCAAGTGCCAAAAACTGAGATTTGGACTTATTGTATGATCTTTTGTGCTTCTTTGCTCTTGAGCTGCAATGATTAGTCGATTAATTGATTAGTTGCCAACTATTAAATTCATTGCCAAGCATTTTGATCATCAATTTATTATTTGAAATAATTTTCTAAGAGAAAAATGTCCAAATTCTCTGGTTCCAGCTTCTCAAATGTGAATATTTTCTGGTTTCTTTAGTCTTCTATGACAATTAAATAAATATATTTGGGTTGTGGACCAAATGAGACATTCGAGGATGTCATCATGGGCTTTTGGCAACAGTGATTGACATTTTTCACCATTTTCTGACATTTTATAGACCAACTATAGGCCAAACCAAACTGACTTGCTGGTGACACTGACTTCCACATGGCAGCTTAATCACTTTAGGATAAATGTCCAGAGTTAAAGCTTACCATCTCTGTGTAAAATATTTTACAACAGAAGTTTAAGTCATAAGAAAAGTGAAAAAAAAAGAGGCAGAAGAGAAAGAAAATATTGCTGTCGTCACCTGTCTCCGTTCTAACCAGTAACAGAGACAAACACCTGGAACAAATGGGTTTGCAAATCTTCCAATAATGTTCATATTAACAGCGATGTGAAGAAATACTCGACAGATCCAACAATGGAAAGTTCCCTCATCAGTGCAGCAACAAAAGCAATACAATAAAAAACACATGTCACCTTAACCCGTGATTTTTGATCAGCGCCGTTCCAGAGAGACTTTTGTTTTATACATTCTGACAATAGTAAGTCATCTTAATATACAGTAAATGTCAGCACAATAAGATGTGTGGTTCTCCAGGCCTGTGAAACTCTGTGGGAGCCAACGGTCAAACAGCAGCATCCATCTGTCCTTGTCGTTAAGTCAGAGATGGAGAAGAGTTGGACGGAGACTGATGTTTAGACTGTTGCCAGATCTAGAGAGGGGTCCTGAGAGGCAGGTCAGGTGAGACGAGCATCCGTTAGCAGCCATTTTGAACTTTCAGCGTGCTGGACTCTACCTCAAAGAGAGACTGCAGTCCAACCAGGGCTATAATTACTATTGAGGTCACGTCCTCTACATTTTGCAGGGAATTTGGAAGGTTTACCAAACCCTCCCTACAATTAACAAGACCAAGAGATAATGATGATGTTAACATTTACATGCACATTTTGTCATTTGGCTAAAGCGAATTAAAAGCTTTGATTAAATTACAAAACAACTGTAAATTGACATATGTGCATAAGAAATACCACACAGCTAGCATGCTGATGTTTAGCAGGAATAATCTTTACCATGTTCTCCATCTTAGCTCAGTGTGTCAGCATGCTAACGTTTGCTAACTGTCAATAAAAACAGAGCACAGCTGAGGCTGGTGGGAATGTCATTAGTTTTGCAGGTGTTTGGCTATAAACCAAACTATTGCACAAAATAAAGTTATGACCTGATGATGACGCTAGAAGAAAAGTTAAGGGATCATCAGAGTTGTTATAAATTATCTGGAGGGAAACATGAATGTCTGCACAACAAAATAGTCAGACTGACCGACATTGCCATCCCCAGAGCCACACCGCTCGCACGGCTAAAAAAAAACTACACATGTTGGGATGTTTTAAGGGCTGATTCCAGTATTTCTGGAGTAAATACTGTATATCTGATCACTTTTAGGCCAACGAGACATTTAAATGTATGAGAGCTGCAACTACTGATTATTTTCAACATTAATTAACTTGCCAATTATTTTATCAATTAATTGTTTTGTCTATAAACTTGTCAGAAAATAGTGAAAAATGCCCGTTATAACTTCCCAGAGTCCCTGACCAACAGGCCAAAACACAAAGACAAACAGTTTGCTTGTCATGTATGATGAAGAAAAGCATTAAATCATCACATTTGAGAAGCTGGAAGCAGTACATTTTTGGCATTTTTGCTTAAAAAAATTACTAAAATGATTTTTCGATCATCAAAATAGGTGCAAATTAATTTTCTGTTGATCGTCTAATCGATTTATCAACCAAAATGTTGGTTTAAGTTAGTTGGTTGTGAGGAGAAGTCTTTGAAACATCATGAAGACTTTTATTTTGGGAAATAAAAGTTGCAAAAAATTACAACTGAAGACTAAACTGAGTGAATAAAATGTGAAAAATCTAAAGATTTTCGACAATCTTTTTAGTAACTGGAGGAATGTGTGTGTTGGAGGGACTGTCTAAACTTTCCTGGCTGCAGCCTTGAGTCCAGCTATTCATCCTGCATACAAAGATGCACAAACATCCAATTCTATTTCTATTTCAAGATCACACACACAGACTTTGTGTCACTATAACTTGATGCTGAATCTAGTCAAGGTGACTAACAACTAGTAGCTGATTCATTAGAAGTCGTTTCAGTCGTTCTTCCTGAGACACTTGAAGTTTCTCGTCTTAAAGAGTAACAATGTGAATGGTAAGGTAAACAGTCTTCTCTGTGGAGAACAAACTAACTTTTTTTTTTTTTTTTTTGTGGGACAAACATCTGAAACTGTCAATTTACAGGGAGGAGGCCGCTCTCGAAAGAATTCAGTGGAAAATTACTGAGGATCCATGTCACAGCAACGAGCAAAACAAACTCAGGTGTTGGTTTCTGGGACAGCCTGGATACATACACAAAACACCATCTGTCCCACAAAAGGCGATGTTCCAGACGGAAAAAAAACAAAACAAAACAAAAAAAAAACAATCCTCATTTTTATTAGAGATATTTAATAAATCATAGGCTTTCATCTGGGGATTTGTTTTGGAAAGAGTAGTGAGCGTGTACCCGACCGTCGGCTGAAGCACATTCAGGCCTGATAAATTTAGAAACTGGGCTGTCTCACCTTGTCCTGAACTGTAGATGGCCTTGACTGACTTCTTCACCTTCTGCAGGGAGGTTCGGTCCTGGTCCAACGCCTGAGGAAACAGGGGAGGAGGGGAGGGGGGGGGGGGGGCGGGACAGAGGATGTTTTTTAAAAAACATTTGAAGTGGTTTCACCCTCTAAGAACAAAAGGCAGCGAGGGTATTTTATAGTTTAAACCTATTTTGTTGTAACGGTGCAGCCGGAGTTTAGGATTTAGGGCATAAAAACACCAATATTTGCTCTGTAATTCAAAGCATGCGTACTCCATAAACCTAATGTGGACAGAGTGCTCACAATACAGTGGTTGACTTGAACGTGGCATGAATCATTATTTCGACACAGCTGCCCTGCTGGAGTGAATCCTTTGTGTCGTCTTACAGGGAAAAAATAAATAGGCAGTATATCTAATTTTATCCGGCTATTTATAATTATTCACAATGAGACATTTAAATGCCAAAAAAATAAACACTGCCACTGACCTATTGTTACTGTGAGTCATCTGTCTCACTTCCTTACAGTTTCAGTGATTAATGTTCGGAGTCCGGTATCTAAAGCACCAGGGAATTCAAATAATGACCAATACAAATAGGGGAAAAAAACCCACTTCACAGACGCTATAGATCACCGCACAAGTGGTAGCGGCTCCTCGTTTAACGATGATTCATACTGTTTCTATATTTAAGACAAAGATGTGCTCGTGTGACCCTTGAACTGCTTTAACCGTCCCCACCCTCCCCCCCACCCACCAAAAAAAACAACAAAAAACGGCTTCACACAAGGAAAATTCATCATCATAAACCTCACATGCAAGAAAAACCCATCATGTTGGTCTTATCGCTCGGCTCGCTCTTTCGCCAGAGAAAACATCGACTACATCTGAAGTTACACCACACACACACACACACACGTACACACACACACACACACACACACACACACACACACACACACACACACACACACACACACACACACACACACATGTACACACACACACACACACACACACACACCTCGTCATTCATATAGGAATCACACCGCTGACAGGTTGACCCTCTAATCTGCGAGCTAGTTGTGTTTTAAACTGTCTGGGTGCTGCGTGTTTGATTTGTGGTCTGATTAAACCTAAACACCGGCATGTTGGGATCCTGAATTAAGTGAAATGTTAGATTTTAATGACCCCTTAACTCAAAATATTATTATAGCCCTTTAGATTTACAGTCTTCTTTTTCAACCTCATAATTTTTTTTTTGTATTTGTTAGCTTCCATTTTCATTTCAATATCGTTTCTTTCTTAGTGTCTCACCTCTCTAGATGACACTTTCAGGTTTTTACATTTTATAGCCTCACTTGTGTGGCCTTTTTTATTCTATTTTTGTAGCTTTTCCCGTCGCTACTTGAGTTAAGAGAAGCGTTCCTGATTATATCGTCACACTGTATGTGAATAATGCTGTGAGTGTAGCACGTTGTTGACGATAAAACGAAAGTAAACAAAGTGTCTCTCATAATCTCAATCGCTTGATTGTGCGACTGGTGATGCGTAAACCTCATCTGAACCCGAAGGGTGTGATTCATACACCGCATGTACCACTTTAATCAGATAGTCAGGTGAGATGTCAGTTGTTGGGAGTTTCAGTTGTTTTTTTTTTCTATTTAAAGAAACCGTTAAAATTACTCAAATAAATAACAGTTGTCAAGAAAAACCTTCTTTTAATGTTTTTACAGATGAATTCTAGTGAAAGAGCTGCAGGCAGGATTATATTCTTTGGATATATATCAAAGAAAAAAGCAATTTTTTAAATCAGCAACACCGACTGGAAATGATCCTCCTCGAGTGGACCAGAAATGAAACTGAGTCCAGGAACCGCAATGACCCCACAACCAATAAATACAGCGAGCAACAATCAATTGGTTTTTACTCTACATTATATCATGCTGGTAATACAAAAATCCATTCGATTTGCCCGGCATCGTGCATCACAGTGCGTTCAATCTTTTGACTGGTGCTGTATATGTTTAATCTAATGATTAAAACCCCGGAGTCTCCCAACACAGCACCTTCTATATTTAAGTTTCTGGCAGTTATTTAGCAGCCGATTACAATCCTTAATGACAGAGTGATAAAATGAAAGGCAGATGTTTGTTTATTGGAGCTGGCTTGTTTAGTGTGACGCATGGAGAGAGCATTTACAACAATGTTGAGGTCAAGCATTTGTCCCCGCTGCGAGCTAAACAACCATAGAGACTTCTCCCAGCGAGCGGCACAGCGACGACACGAGAATCACCTGTCATCCTGAACGCCATCTGTCCGCATGACGTTTATTATCATTTCAGATACTGTGAGAGAAGCTCAAATAATCGGGGTGGCTTGTTATTCTCAGAAAACCTGAGCGCAAGCAGCACAAACACACACCTGCATAACTTCTCTTCGCAGCTAAGTGATTTAAAATGTGAGCCAGACAGCGAGTATTGGTGGTTTTCATCATAATGTATCCTGACAGTACAAACATTTCTTATCCAGTCCGTTTTAACCACAGGGAATGAAACCGTAACTCTGCCATGTTTGCTCATAATAGATGATAAACACCAGCAAAAACACCATTACATCAAGGTCAGTCGGTTAAGAACGGAGGCACGCACACAACAGTAGGCTAATTAAATTTCACAACGTAATTAAGCTGTCCTTGGCCTCCTCTGGACAGTTTTACATGGTTCTTCCCCAATTATGGCAGCGGTAGTTTGTCGCCACAGGGCCTTTCCTGCCTGGGCCAAGCCCTTTGATCCCCCTGCACATGGGAACAAACTCTGCTGCCCAATACCTCCCTACACCGCCTCATTACTCCGTCCTGTGTCTGTTTGGCTTTACAGTGGCCCGAACAGGCTTGAGACAGTATGATGATTGTATACTGTTATCTATTGCCTCTGTATATGATATTATCTTGATAATAACTTTAATGAAATTCTTCAAATGTTATGAAAACATACTTAAATGATGTAAAACTTGAGGTTATCACATCATAACCCTTGTTTTCTCTCTCAACATTAGCCTCAGAGGCCTCTACTGAGAGACAAAGCGAAACTGCAATCCAGGTTCTCTACGATTAAAAGTCACATTGACCTTTAGTAGGAATGCAAATTAATAAATATCTAGCCTTGGAGCATAAACTGCCTCAACATTGTGTCAAGTGGTTCACTCCATTTGTGTAAATAAGGGTGGTAGATTTTTTTAAAACTGACTCATATCATTGTTTAAATAATATTTCTGTTTTTTAGCAAACCTTTAATAAACACTATTTCCCAAGAAAATCACAGCTCGACGGAGGAGGAGAGTCCAAGGTGGAGTCGAGGGGCCGTGGCGAGTTCAGACATCTGTAACAGCAGCAGGATCGCTAGGACAGAGCAGAATATTATTACAGCTAAAAAGTTGGAAAAATCTGATTTGAAGTGAGTGTTTGTGGATATCATGGATATTAAGTTACAATGACCTGCTAGCCCGGAGTGGCATCATGACTTCGGCTGTCTATATTATCACTCCAGCCAGCGTTGGCTGCCAGTTGTGGTGCTCACGCCGAGGTATAGCTACACACCTTCCTCATAAAAGACGCAGTTGACGCAGTGTCACACACCACTCACTCGCTTCTCACTTTACTCAGAAAATTCCTCTCTTGTGACTATTAATGTGAGTAAGCTAATAGCCTGGTCACCAGATGCTGACTGTTTGTCCATCTGTTAGCTTACTCGTCACCACAGAGCAGGCTTTGAGAAACCACCTAACATCACTCATCAGCTAGGTTAGCTAGGTTAGCACAAAGCTAGCCACCGTACTAGCATCAATAGGTCCATGTAGCCCTCCGTAGCTGCCTGACCCCACTGAAAAAACAAACAAGAACCTCCCTGTCTCAATCAAATTAGCAACTTAAGCTTCCTTAATAGGGCAGACAGCAAACCACCACCCGAAATATATATCCCTCTGGTTGAAAAATATCAGGTATGGAAACTCACTGTGTGTGTGCTTCAGGCTACAACCAAAAGAACATATTTTATTGAAAAAAATGAAACTGCAAAGCCTTTTTTCATAACAATAACTTCAAATCATCTAATTTTCTACTTTTCTGTTGACAAATCTTTGCCTGCTATGTGCTGCTCTGTCCAGTCTATCTATTTATTAAAACTATATATGTGCATTTGTTTGGTTAATAAACTGATCTTTCAAAAATTAATCCAGACATGTACTCTAACTCATCTTCTCTTTGGGATTTATTAATTTCTTTATGACAGTGGTTTCAAGCAGCCGCCATCTAAGTGCTTAGACATGTTGTGTTACACCGCACAACACATTCATTAACAAGCCGCGTTTCCTCAGTTCGAGTCAGTCTGCAGTTAAACGCCTCCGAAGTGAATCTGTGATTATTCAGAGGTTGTAGAGCTGTGTGCTGATTAGGATGAAGAGCACAAAACAGGCTGAGCAAGCAGACTGACCTTTGTGGTGCTCATGTTGAGAGCAGCTGGCAACGCCACCAAAGGGTCACCCATAATCCAATCTGTCTGTGCTCTTAATTAAATATTCAGCTTGAACAACCCTCTACATATTCATCTTTAGCTTAGTTTTTTTGGTTACATTGCCCATACTTCAACGCATTACTAAGTCAGAGAAATCAGATTTATTTCTTGCTTTATATTGTTAATTTTAGGCATAAAAAATCCAACCGAATTACTAAAATAGCAATACACTGACCAGCCCTATTTTGATGCTAAATGTGACTGATGTAACTAGGAGAGATGGGCTTTTTTATGGCTGTTTTCTCTCAGCTTTTCAAGGAGAATAAAAAAAAAAAAAAAAAAATCAATGAAATAGCGCTGTCTTGGCACACGGTCTTTGCAAACCCTTGGCAACAGGCAAGAATGCATCCAAACTCTGCTTTCCAAAAGGCCGACAACTATTGAATATAGTCAAAGGATTGTTTTTATCTGCCAGCAACCAATGGCGAGCTCCCACTCAATCCAGGGGGATTAGCAAGTGTGACAATGCCAAAACATCTGCGGTCGCTTGTCTCTCCACCCAAACAGCAAGTGATGCATATGGACGATTTATTTAGTGCCTCTGAGAAAAAGAAGGAAAGAATAAAGTACATTTCATGGCTGTGTGCTGTTCCACTGAGAAATATCTATCTTAAAGAGCCATTTGTGCTGTGAAAGTCAACATGTCAGTGTCAGAATGCTTTTAAGTGGAAGCCTGTCAAAGATGGAGCTAAAGAGGTCAAGGGTCAACATAAAGGGATGTAAAGGGTGGTGGCGGCGGTGTATGGTGCCTCAGTAAGACCGGATTTTAAACAGCATGAGCACCACGGGCACCTTTTAAGTTCATAAAATGTCTTAATATCAAAAGTCAGGAGGCAAAAAAACCCTGCTGCCATTTTTCTTGAGGTAAATTCTCACTTGTAAAAGCAAGAAATGCCAATGACGGGTCAAAAAAGGAGAGCAAATTGATTCCTACATTGTCCTTTTTGTGTATCGATACTAGCATCTATCTAGTGTACTCAGATCCATCTCATGTTTGATCGTGAACTTGCTGTCTTTGCTTCAGACTGCTGGTTTTATCCAACAAACAGTCCAAAACCCAAAAGATATTCAGTTTATTATCATAGACAACAAAGAAAAAGCTGTAATTCTTTGGCTTTTTTTTACACAATTAATAAATTCAGTAATGAATTAAAACTGTTGCAGATTAATCTTCTTAGACAGCTGACTAATCAATTAATCGACTAATTGTTTCAGCTTTAATTCACATAATAAACACTTGTTATTTACCATTAAAAATGTCTTCTGCTTTAACATGACGTGATGACCAGAGAGTTTGTTGATTTGTCCACCTCTAGCTAACGACTTCTTTCGGTTTCAGTTTGAGTGAGAAATTGGACCCGTTTTTGTGATAAATTGCGGTTCAGCAGCCTGAAGAGCAGTTGGCAGCCGCACAAACCATTTCATCGATAAAAAATACCTTTAAATAACTCTCAGCGATCAAAGGGTGGAAGGTGAAGCGATTGAGGAAACACAAAGCGGAGGAGAAGGCTCTGTCGCTTTCTGTAAGACCTGACTCCAGTTTCAAGTAGGAGAAATGGGAGTTAAAAATAGTTGAAGGGATTTTATCAGCTAATGAACTTAATTATTTGACAGTTAAACACAAATAATGCCAGAAAGGACCAAAAGTCTCCAAATATCTGACCGATGGGGGCAATGGGGCTGACTTCCTGGTTCCCAAACAACCTCACACAGTCATGCCCGGGAGGTCAAAGCCTCCGGAGGAATTGGTGGTTTAAAGTGACTGGGCATGACTGACTGGAGGCTGTCTCAGCTTAACGCTTCCTGCCCGAAGCCTTATCCTCACTCAGCAGCCCTGCCGTTTCCCCTGCACCCGTCCTTTGACAGGAAGCAGGAAGCGGCCAGGCTTGTCAGTGTCCTGTCCTGGGTCGGCAGCACTTCGTCTAATGACACCAACTGTTCTGCGCTGACAGCTGGGGAACAAAAAACAAAACACTGACTGGCTGTCTGTGAGGAGTTTTTCTTCATTCGCTGATCCACTCTTGAGATTCCTGCTCTGTCACTTTCATAGTGTGTTTAGTCATCTTTCTAATTTCCTCCCTTGAACTCATCCTTCCCAAGCTCCTTGAACTCTTCTCTCCTCCAACCCCGGCATTTGGCATCGCGCTGGCAGACTGTCTGTGCAGTTACCAAGGAGACGTGATCGGGGGGCCGTCTCACGCGCCGGCTCAACATTCTTCACCGAGGAGTTTGCGGGAAGCTGCTCTGACTAACCGGCCAGCTCTGTGTTTGTCAGCGGCGCTCTGGGAATCGGCTGTGCCACTGTGGCAGATTTTACTCCTCACCCACCACAGAGAGAGCGGACACCCAGGTTCTCAGAAATGTTAACATGCTGACTATGTGCTTGAGGAAGAAAACAGGAAAGGGCACAATTACCAAAGGACTTCCCCAGAGCCAAGACGCAGGGCTAAAAAACATCTGCAGTGGCATTTTTAGAATGAAAGTTACTGACCAGATCATCAGTTTTTTTTAAAATTCTCCACACCAACTATGTTTAACTTTTGCTCCTTATGCAAAACTGCACAATTGCACACAATAAAAATACACTCTGAAGACAAAAATATTTATGTCTATTACAGCAATAAAGCTATTCTAGTGCTCACTGACTAGTCTTTCTTCTACTTGTCAGAGGTAAGAACTCATAGAAAAGATAAGTGCAGTCTGTCTGTCTGTCTGTCTGTCTGTCGGTCGGTCGAGTCTATGTGGCATGACTCAAGCAGGAAGGGTGGGGAACCATTTTCATTGGCAGGAAACAAATGCACATCCCTTTCTCTGGGCCCGCAGCCGGAGAAGCCTTCAGCTCTCCGAGTGGAATGGGAAAAATGAGAGGATGTAACATTTCCAAAAGCAGCTGAGGTCAGATGGCCTATTTCTCACACACGGTGCTGAAGAGTGTGATCCCCTGCCTGCCAGTGGTTTTGGTTTTGGTTAAGAGGTGTATCAGGACGACCACATGACCGATGTAGTGTATCTGACATGGCAACTGAAATGACTGGGATTAAGCGAGGCTACATCTTTTTTCTTTTGTTTGAAGTTTTGAAGTTAAGGATCCCAGAACATGAACTCTTTTATTGAAAGGACTGCAACAGAGGAGGTTTAAAAGTGTCCTAACTAACATTTTTACCTCCTCATACTCAATATAAACATAATATTTCTGCAGAAGGATCCCAGAGTTCTTCATCAAAAGCAGCAAATTCAGCAATCACTTGACCACATGCCAATATTTCTACAATTCAAAGCTTATTTTAGTCCATACTTTTTGTTCTGCAACAAAAACTCTGAGTCTTAAAACCTCTCTCTCTCCACCTACTCACATTTTCTAAACGGGTCCACAACGGAGGACGGTGTCACGAGTGAGAGGCCAGCGTTGCAGCCATCACTTTGGCTGCAGAGGCTAAAAGCTCAAAACGGAAAATGACAAAGCAGCACTTAAAAAAAATAGGGCCAAACCAGTGATTTCCACGTTTTTACTTCACACAACCACCGCTGACAATTCTCTAAAGCATAACATATGTTTTCAGATACACTTTTCCTACTTTGCAGGGAGCCTTTAGTATAAAAAATGAAATTATAGAGAACTGAAACTTGACAGAGTGAACAATAAGTTGGCATTTTTTTTACATTATTGTAGTGTTGGAAAGAGCTAATTTACTGCTACATTCATGTGCTTTGAGAGAGCAACTTTTTAATGTCAAATTATCGTTTTTTTTAAATGAACACACACATTTTCTTATTGTTTTAGGGCATTTTTTCCCCAATACCACTACATTTTACCACTACCTTCAATGATATAGGTTTATAACATTTACAACTTGAATGGTGATAACTACTTCAGAATAAACCTTAAATTAAAAATCATTTCAACCAACAAACCCAAATATCTTCAGACACCCTTACACATTGGAAATGAAGAGAATTATAATATATTTTAATTAAACTGCACGGCCGTCTTTGTCTTCTAGATTAGATTTCCCTGCAACAGAGCATATAGATGCATTGCTCTACTGCTGCCAACTCTCAATTCCCATATGTGGCAACCTCCCATTAGCACTTGAATGTCCCACAAGGAAGTCCAAACCACAATGAAATTTCAACAGTCCCTGCTCACAGCTGCATCGCCATGTGATGATTATGTTACACTGACAAAGTATAACGCGACCTAAATCATTCACCGTGATGAATTAGCAATCTCGAGAAAAAAATTTTAGGAGCTCTGGAAGCTGAGTTTCATTTTGTGCTTAAATGAACTAAAAACAATGACTGCTAAAAAACCTGCAGGATGCTTTGGTAAAAGGTCGCTAGTGACATGAAGTATACACGAATATGTACATAATTTATGGGCTAAAACATGCAAGACCTCTGTTAAGCTTCCTTAATGTGACTTTTGCACCGGCAGTTCATGCAAGATATCTGCTCTCATTAGTTTGCATACTTTTATCTTTTGTTAAAATCATGACCTACAATTAGGGAAGTCAATACAAGTCAGAGATTGTTCCATTATATATTGCTGCTCTTAGCGTCCAGCTTTACATTTCCAGGGAGAGAAAGGAGCTTCTCAGCCGGGGTGCTTCTGCAGTGGTGAGTTTTCTGCAGTCACACAGTGGATCAAGCCAACTTCCTGAGCTGCAAAGATGCTAACATTTTGCAGCATATCTACAGATACTCAGCACGGGAACTGACATGCATGCATGTGGCCAGCGAGAAAGTTGAACAATGCATGCAGCAGTTGTAAATTCACACTTCTTTTGGTGGCTTTCCCCCTGCGATGCTCGCTTTCATGCAGCCCACCACTTGTTTTTGAGCAATGTGCATGTTTTCACAATCACACCCACGCTGTGCTACATTAGATTGTGCTCACCTAACATCAAACGAGCAGCTTACCTTTATGCATATTATGTTTACCAGTAAGGAAGTCATTATTCATGTGAAACAGCTGTTAAATTGTTTTGAGGCGCCTCTATTAACGGCCTTCGACAGGAGAATAGTGGGAGGAACTCACAGCTGATGATTGAAAAATGGCTGCTAGCATCCTCTCTCTGCAGAAAACAAACAGCAGTGGAGCAAAAAGGTTTCTGTTTCAGGGTAGATCTGAACCACAAAACTGACAAAACCGCTATCTATCAGGTGCTGCCACTAAATAATATTTATTTACTACCAATTGCTCTATTGATTCTCACTATGATTGATGATCTAGTCCATGTCAAAGGAGCGGTTGTTGCTCCATCCTAAAGGGGAACAACAGACATGTTAAGACATATAACTTAATCTTGGATTTGGAAACTTCTAAACCTTTAAAAAAGGATTTGCTGAGTCATCTGTATCCAGAAAACCACATAAATCTACTATAACTCATCCAGTGACAACAGCTACATTGCTGTGGTACTGTGTATTACTAAAACGATAAATCATTTCAAGATTGGAATCTATTCTCTTTTTTTTTTCCAATTAATTGTCCATAATCGCTCATCTTAGCGCTACACCTAATGATACACAGGAAGAGACAAGACGACGTGCTTCTGGAAACACATTCGCCATCTCCATGTCAATTTCCAGTTCAAAAGAGGTGGCTTTTTTCGCCCACAAACCTCAAAAATGTGAAACTACTCCATCTGAAGTAGGCGATCAATGATGGTGTTGAAGATAAAGCAAAAGTTCAGTCTTAAAAGTTCAGAACGAAATGTCACCACAAGTTTCAGGGAGAAGGTGTTCTGCAGCTTTTGATCACGTAACAAGATCTTCCTCAGCGGAAGAGATGCTCAAATTTCCATTTGTTGAGCTTCTCATCTACATCGGCTTAAATGTTGACATCTGAAGTTGACATTGTAAACAGCAACTGACAAAAAAAAAAAAAAAAAAAATCAGAAAAAAACATTCATTTTGTTGCATGACAACTCCATCTGCCGAGGAAGATCATGTGATATGATTAAAAGCTCTAGAACAACTATTGAATGGACCTCGTTGTGAATTCTATGACTTACTTTTTTAAGTGTTGTCATATTGTTAATCAATAACTCTGATGACAAACACATTATTAATGTATTCACCTGACCTTTTTAAAGTTAAGCTGTTTAAATACACGTCAACCAATGACAAAAAAAAACTTCAAATACTTACAATACAAATACAAATACTTTGAATGTTTGAGTACTGATCGTTTATGAAATAGTAAAGGAGAAATATTACACTGGAAGAGCTGGCAAAACACCAGGATCTGTCTTTTGTAACTGTACAGGCCGATCAAAGAAAAGAAAAATAAACTCCTCTAAGCAGTCGACTTTTATCACTAATCTTTATCTCATCATTGATCAGCTGATAAGCCTCCCAGCTGCCGCGTCCTACCAACCAGTCAGCCACCCGCGCTGTAAATCTTTAGGGCACACGGCCAAAGAATGTGCTCCTTCGTAAACACGCACGATCACAAGTAACATTATTTTTTCTTAGCCTCTGAGTAACGTTCCTTCACACCGCACGGTCATGAGCCCTTTGGCCAAAGTCACAGGCGCGGATTCTGCAGAGCGCTTTACAGCATTCCTTGAAGTTTTTCTGCAGATGAGTCTCGGATTTCACACTTTATGGGCCGTGTGAGAGACCAGCTAAACCACAGGTGTATCCACTCCCATCAGCCATTTGGATGTTCAGACATTTAAGCGACCGGACATACAGAGGAACAGAAATATCGGTGAGTCTTTATATTGTGGCGCACAACAACAAAAGCTGTTCATGCACATTTACACTCTGTTTTCCCCCCCCGCACAAAGAGTAGTGACAGGAGCTTAGACGGCTGCTGTCATGAGGTGGAAAAAGGAAATGATGCAACACTTTTCGTGTTGGAAAAAGAGGTAAACAACTCGTCTTGAAAGGACTGACAGCGCCTTTCTTGTGGGCCTGAATGACCTCAGCAGGCATTTGGCTTTTCTGGGAGAGGTAGCATTCAAATCAGCATTGAAAAAAGCTGCATCAATTGTTTAGCTGCGGTACACACACACACACATATCGACATGCACAGATACACACACAGACACGGTCCAGGGCCAAACACCATCAAAGATCACAGACAGAGATGCACTGTTTACCCCTCAGGCCAGAACAAGACAGCACAGCCGTCACAGGACAACACGGTCTCCTGGTTCTGCGGGGGCAGTCCTTCAGGATAACAATGTTACCACCGCGCTGATATTATCGCAGAAGAAGAAAAACAAAGAGCCACAGAAGATGAACAAAAAAAAAGGAGGATGAAGGGGATCTGTGGTTCTTTCATTCCAGCTGAAGTAAAAGGAAAAGAGTAATATTAGAGTCTATGCAATAAGGTTTAAAATACTCAACATGTCAATGCTGGATGATATCATCAAAACCAACTGTCATATATTTGACTGGTGCTTTCATATAACACTTTATGCAAACGAGGGGTGGATGATGGTCATTAAGAAAAACACTCTTTAGATACTGCTACTCATGGATTCATGCCAACTGTATTTGCATAGTCTGCTCTGTATTATAACTCATATTATAAGTCCCACCTGTATTAAACTGTACATAATGGTTTTCTGTTACGTAGTTACATTCATTCTACAGTACATACTATTATTTATTCTGTGTACACCTCTTAGTATCATTCATATCTATATATATCTATAAGCAGATTGCTACTGTTCTTGTTAGATGCCAAACAACCTTTCATTGTACTGGTTTACGATGGACAACAATAAATCTAATCTAATCTAATCTAAATAATGTATGATGGCTTCCAAGAAGCGCTTGTCCCTTATCGTTGTTTTATAATCATTGAAACTGTAAAACACATTATTCTCTCTCTGTAACAATTGAAAAGTAAGATTAATCAGTAATCAAATTAAACATATAAGCTGTAGCTCTACCATAGATGTCCTCAGATCATCTGCAGATTTGAAGTGAAAAAGCAAAAACAACTTTGATGTGTTTAAGCCACCCAGTAAAGTTTATTTGTTTGTATTTTTGATGGAGTATGAGGTCGGTCATGTGCTTTTGTCATCACTTAGTTAAATAACCTGAAGGGAAAATGCAGTTTTTTTACTCTATTTTACCGAGTTGGGAGGAAATTCCAAGTTCAATGTGGTATGTTCAGGGAAGGTGGTAAATCCCAACACATCATCACTAAAAAACTCCAGGAATGCACTGAGCGTCACAGAGCGATGATACATTAAATAAAAGAGCATCCAAAGCAGGGGGGGGAATTTTCCTTTAAATCTCCCACTATAAACACAAACAAACCCTCCGAGCTATTTTCTAATTTGTTTTCTGTCTGTCCCGCAGCGGGAGGTGACACCGTGTTGTGTTGCTTGTTTGTCGGCTTGTTTGCCGTCTGTGGCTGAAATCTGATAATCGGTCTGTGGGCCACAGCTGTTGGCCTACCTTCCTGCCACAGCTGCACTGCGTATATCATCAAGGGCTATTAGCTGGCAGCGGATTAGCCCCCCGACCAGACTCGGCTCTGGCACTCTGATCCCTCTGCTCTTCCCCCAGATTTAGGTGAGGAAGAGTGGGTCAGTGTTCACATCTGTCAGCAGCCTTCCTCAGAGGCAGATACATGTCTTGCTTCGTCGACGGCCATTTTAATCTCTAAAGGAGCGCGTGCCGTCAATGCAGCTACCAGACAGTGTGCAGATACGACTACATGACACTTGAGGAAGTCTGCAAGTGATGCCTTACAAAAGTGTGTCAGCTTGCAAATGAAGGTTGAGACGAAGGCCAGCTCTGCGACAATTAGTATTCTCAAGGTTATTCTGACAATTAATGGAAAAAAAATGGATAAGAATAGCATTTGTTTAAGATAAAGAGTACATTTTATAAATTAATAAATACTACTTTCCCTATTGTTATGCCACTGGTACATATCCTTGTTTGTGCCAACCACACATTAATTAAAGCACTTATTGAAAAGAGCTATTAAAGTGTCAAAAAGAAAAGAAAAACAAGCGCAAAATCAGGATTGCTGGCAGTTACACTTAAAGGGTATGGCTGGAGACTTCCTATATTTTTCTTATCGTCAACAAAATAAGACATTTGAGGACATCATTTGAGGCTGTGAGTGGCATTTTTAATCATTTTCTGTTATTTTATGGACCGAACAAGTAAAATATTGACGTAATTGACAATCGATAACAAAAATAATCGTCAGTTGCAGCCTCATAATGAACATCTACAAATATGTAACACAATGAAACAGCAAATTTAGGTTTCGTTTCCATTTAGCGTGTAAATAAATAAATTGAATTACAACTGAAAGCTCCCATGTTGGAATATCCGTGTCAGTTTTCTTCCCATGACGTTAGCACAAGCTAGCAGGGTTTAAAGTTGCTAAATACGTTCGCATTTTAGCTGCTAGCTTGTTGCTAGCAAAGAGTTCCTGCCGAAACACAGCAGTCAAAATGCTTTCAAATTGAAATAACGTCCATTTCGACATCCTGTCTCTTCTTCTAACTCAACACACAGTATCGCCTGACTGCTGTTATAGTTTCATGGATGATACGAAAGCTTCAAGGCAAAGAGTATGAATTGCCATATATACATAAATATGTCAGTTTTGCTGCTGCAGGTAGTTGAAACTTCATGTACAAAACTTCAAATTTCATCAACAGGAAGTCAAAGGAAACAAAACTAGTGATATTGATTACCAAATGATCTCTGGGAAATGGCGACCACCGCTTATTTGGCACTGAAAACGTACAAAATCAAGACTGAGAATCTTGCAAATGACCACTCCGACTCTTTTTTTAAAACTGGAACAAGATGTCATGTGAGTAACGGTGCCAAGGGACGAAAAATGCTCCCATTCTCTCACACCGTATGATTCAGTGGGTTTAGTGACACGAGGGACAAATGATGAATAAAAAGCCACAACTTCATTAATAATTGAATCTGACACAGCTGTGTTCCTCGGTTGCGAATGTTGCAGAATGGAGCCTTAAATAGCCAGCACTCGGTTTTTGTTATGTAAAGCCAAGTATGATAAAAACCCCGTCTCGCTCGTTCTTTTGAATTATTCATAGTCTTTGCCTCGTTTCTGGTGGTGGCGGTGGCGGTGGCGGGGGGGCGTGGAGGGTTTCTAAAAGCAGCCCAAAAATACTAAACCAAATCAAGCAAGGACAAAAAAGGTGAGAGGAAAAAAGCAAAATAATAATCAGTTCCAATCTATCTATTTATAGGATCTATTAGTGTTTCAAATTTAAACCTATAAAACAGCAAAATATAACAATGTTTGTCTTTTTAATCCTCCAAAGTGCTCAACACTTCATTAACAGACAGGGACGTGGTACAAAGTGATTATAATTGAAATTGAAATTTTTAAAGTGTTAATTAAAGTATAACTCATCAGGCGAAACACATTAGCTTTGAAACAATAAACTGAAATTAAACTTCATTACACTGAAAACACTTTAATATGATTTGCAGGTAGTTTCCAGATCAAGAATGACCAGAGATTCAACTCCTTTAATACTATATGACCAAACAGTCTGTAAATTGGTAGAATAAACTGCTTATTGATGGACTGTCACATGTGACGGGGCTGAAGGCTCACATGACGTGTCATCTGGGCTGTAGCCTCAGGTGCTTGTGGACGCTCCAGTCAAACAAGGTAAATGCTAGTAGAGGTCAACACGATATGGCCTCCTGCAGTTTTCAAATCACAGGAGGCGAAATATGTGTTGAAATACCATTTTAAATTAAATATTGTCGTGCTGCAGAGATGTCCCGGCCTACACATCATATTCTACAGAACAACAAATCTAACAAATCATATCATAATTGCAATATCAGTCAAAATATTCGCAATTAGATGTTTTTTCGGAATCGTTCAGCCTTAAATGCTAGGTTGGATCAGCCAGAGGACCGAACGCTCACTAGTGTGGTTAAGGTCAGTGTTAAGGTCAGGGTTATGGTTAGGGTTAGTTACGCAAATCGTCCCTCCAGCTGATCCAATCTAGCACGAACCATCAAACAACTTGAAATGAACATAATTAACAGATAGTGTCTGTTTTATTGTGTTTGTGGAGATTCTCAGTCATTCAGGTCACAGTATGTTATATTATATGTTCTTTTATTATCCAATTTGCTTCTGAATCCTAAAAGAAACACCACTTTTATGAATAAACACAAAAAAAAACACACAGTAGATTCATTTAAACGAATCCTGCTGATATTTTATTGTAAAACAAACGCTGTTTTGTTGTTCACTTTGAGCATTTTCTACTGTAATCCATCATGTGAATCTGTAAAGTCTCACAAACATGTTGAAGGCATTTCTTATCTCTAATAGCAGAGCTGAGAGGCGGCCATCGGACACCTCAGTGGCCACCACCGCTCCATCACCTCTCGGGTCTTGTGGAGAATCATTCCAAAACAAGTTTGCACGTTCACAATCCTGACGTTGTATCTCAGCGTCTTCTGAAAGTCACAGTTGCTTTCAAGATCTCAGCTAGTGTCTTCTCAACGTTATTATTCACCCACGAGACTATCAGGGACTTAATTAAGATAATTCTGGCAGTGAACAACATCTTGAAACCTCCACTGACTGATAATAAAAGTATCAGAGATGGTTTCATATATTCAGGGCTATAGATAAGAGATAACCCATCATACATATGATATATATGATATAACTTCTCCTTTTACAGGGCCTCACCGCCACAAATGCATTTCTCCGTTCTGCAATCAGCCAAAGATGCTCTTGTGGTATCAACGTGTGATAATAAAACACAAAATACAAACAATATGGGACTCAAACATTGTTCCACAGCATCCGTAGTAGCACTATGCAGGAATGTTGTGGGTGAACGCTTTGTTTGTATGCTGGAGGACTCACTTGCGATTCACATCCTGCAGTTGTTCACATGTCGTTTCTCTGTTCAACAGCTGGTGACGGTAACGCTCGGCCGTTCCCCAACAAAGCCAGAGAAGAATAAAACCGCTAACGACGCACCATTTAAAATATGTTTCAAAAATTAGCTTTGCACATGTTGTACGATGAAGGAGATGCATTCAACGTGTTTGTTAGACCTCAATGATACACACAATGTGTTTTGGTGGGCAAAAAAAAAAAAAACTGCATGAGAACAGAACTTTTTGCCCAAATAAACAAACATATCTCCATAGTGTCAACTTTTCACGAGCCAATAAAAACAGCCTGGTTTTCAGATTTGTGACAATGCATGTTTCAGCAAATCAAATGGTTTTTAAGGGTATATTTAGCTGCAGAGGAACAATTTTCTCAAGCCATAAAGGAAAACTTCACCCTTCGGTTCATCTGAAAAATTCAAAAATCACCAAATTTGGAGATATGCGGCTTTCTTTTGGACGGTGGCATTTCGTTAGTTTACAAGAAAACTCCACAGGGCACCATTAAAAAAAAAATTTTGTTCCAGCCACTGATTCAAGCAACACCAATAAAATATAAATAAACACAAGAGATTTTTAAAAGAATAGTAGGAATGTAAGTTTGCTTATGCCAATAATATTGGACTTTTACAAACTGGATCTTTTTACAACCTGAGAATAAACAAATGACGACTTCAAGGCAATGATTTTCATTCCAATATAAATATGCAGCGGTTTGGAATAAAACTCCTCATTCAGTTTTTTTTTTTTTTTTCCTACATACAGGACATCATCAGAGTCTTTAAATTGTACAAGCGTGAAATGCTTGGATTGAAAAGGCGGTTATATAAAAAGTAAAATATATAAAAGGCCTCTGCCTATTAGGTCAAGCTCAGCCACGCTTCAATAGAATGACTGTGAAAAGTCAACATTTTTTTCTGGTCCGACCCATGTGATGTGGTGTGAGAGGCATGCTCAAAGGAATGCCGATGCAGTGAGGGTTTCCCTTGTATTTGCTGCTATGGCTCTCTGTGGTTTAGGAAAGCAAACCCAATGACGCAAAGTACCATCTGTTGGGTAGAGGGGAAGACAATACATGCCCCCCCCCCCCCCCCCCGGGGGGGAATAGCAAGTGCCTGCTGCTGATATTCAGTCAAATCAGGAAAAAAAACTACAAGAGATTTCGATTAATAACCTCTGATGTTTTCATATAAGCCGATTTCCTGTTTCTCTGTGCGGCTGAATGGAAAGTTGAGACGAATGATTGTGTTCGCTCTTCTTTGGTGTTTGGGATGAAAAGTGCGTTTTACATGTAGTTTATGTCAAACACATTAGAGATGTATTGATATTTTTGTATGTCAACGTCACATCGGCTGAATGACTATTACATACTCGCCTGATTACAACTGTTACATAAAGTAAAAACTTTGTTAAAGTTTTAGTATTTTGTGTCTCTTCTTGTCAATCTTTTCTCCTTTTTCCACTTTCTCAACACACAGCGTCATTCGACCACCGCCAAAGCTCCATGAATGAGATGGAAGTTTTGAGGCAACCTCCACTACTTTGGAAATGATCAATTAACCAACAGAAAATGAATCAACGTCAGTTTTAGTTATGTTTTTTTATGGCTCTATGGATGACAGTGTTGGTCAGTCGGTCATTTCCTTTATAGTCATCAAACAGTCACAATTTTAATTTGTCCTCTGGTTTATGACCAAATATCAGCTCTAGCTTGTGTTTAGTGCACATAAGCAAATGTTGGCATGCTAACATGCAAACAGATGGTGAACATAATGAACATTATACAATTATACGTACATCGATTAGTCGAAAAATTGTTTTTTTTAAAAGAAAAATGCTAAAATTCTCTGGTTCCATCTTGATAAATGTGAATATTTCTGGTTTCTTTAGTCCTCTATCATAGTTAACTTGATATCTTTGGGTTGTGGCCTGTTGTTCGGGACATTTCAGGTTACATTTTGTGCTTTGGGAAACGGTGATCGACATTTTTCACCATCTTCTGACATCTAATGTTGTTACCAGGTAACAGGATTTGACATTCAGAAACCCAATCACAGCTGTGATGCTCATGACACACTCCATTACAAAAGTCTTTGGCCGAAACCAAGAACAGGCTAAGATAATACATAGTTTGCTATTTTTTCAAAGTTTACCAGTAGTATGAGGCCAAAAATGTCAAATATGTTCTGAGGGTGGCACTTGACAAAAGGCCAGCGGTCATAAAATCATAAAAGAAATTCCCCTTTAGTAGCCACAATGTGCTTTGGCCAATTTCATGGTAGTCTGCCAAGTAGGCTACGACAAATAAAGTGCTAGGATTAACTAGAATTAACAAACAATTCTATGGTGGTATGGCTGGTAGCTGTTGAGATATGTGGCTTTGTCCAGACTGACATTTCCATCCTGACGCTCATCTCTAGTAGATCAGAAACACCAAACATTTTTACTCACAGTGTCTCAAATCCAAAGATTTTCTTGCTTCTCTCTGTTATGAGTCTAAATTTAATACTTTTGGTGACCAGTTCTGACATTTTACAGTGTTTCTGGAACATGTGTGGGCTTTTGTCATCACATAATTGTTACAGCCTTCACCTGAACAGACAAATACTGTAAACGAGCACTGACCTCATGTCCTTAAACTTCACCAATAGAAAAAAAACCACTGATCTCCACACACAGATAGACTGCCAAGGGCTTTCTGGGAAATGAGGTGCAAAAATCTCCACAACAATTACTGCTTTGCATCAAAGATGTTACCAAAACACAACCCAGACATATCAGTCATCTTCCGGTCTTCCACCCACACACACCCACACACACACACAATACCACCATCTCTTTGACCCAGAAAGGTTATTTTTAAGACTGTATCTCTCCACCTCACTGCTCATTGTTTCCCATATTTCTGCACTGATCCAAGAGTAAACAGTAAACATCTTTGAGTGCTCTGCTGCTGCTGCCGCCGCCACAGAGAGAGAGAGACAGAGAAGTTACAGGGCGGAGGCCGGTGAGTCATGAATACTTTTGTGTCATTATTGCAGTGATCAATAATTGATGTGTGGCGCTGAATTAAAACGATATGATGCTGCCACAACCTTTTTTTTTTTTTCCTTTTGGTTTCTTTCTTTGTACCTCCAGATGACTCAGTGGAAGCACGCAGAGAATGACAACTACCCTGTGGGTCCGCTCTCCCCCCTCGGGTTACAGCATTAAATATTCACGCTGTACCTTTGCATAATTTACCTTGTCAACATACCAAGGAAATGACTCAGAGAAAAAAAAAAAAAAGGGGGGGATGAACGCTTTAAGTTTGAGGACAGGAACTCGGAGCTCAGCAGAAATCCAGGACATTTTAAACCAACTCTTCTTCAGGCAAAGAGACGCCAAAGGCAATTTCACTTCTTTGCACCAGCTCTATTGGGTGCATGATGCAAGTGAGTCCCTGCGTGTCTATGCAGAGATCAAACAGGGTAGCTAATTTTATAAAACACACACTAATCTAACAGTATTTGTGGCTTTAGGCTGGCTGCCTGTGTGTTTTGCCACAGCCTGCAACTGAAGGATGTATCCCAGTTTGAGTTACCCAAGAGGCGTTCTGCTGATTATCCTCGCCGAAATGTTTAAGGAGCATCTTGCCTTTTTGTTTAAACAGCGGAGGAGCATGTCGCTAGTGCTACGGTGCCAGCATAATGGTCTTCCCTGTCATGTGATCTCTGCAAAAAATTCCAGAGCGGCTACTGAAGCCCGGCGCACATGGCCGCCCTTCCAACAGATGTTTTTCGTTTGTGCTGCAGTCTCTCGGTTCAGAGGCACAGAGCCAGAGAGGTGATTCATGATGCGAGCCTTTTCCTTGTTACAGTCAGCAGACAGAAAGAAACTGCGCTCCGGGGCTCAGAATAAACACAGCCCTGGTTCTGTTTTGGTAAATTTTCTATTATTCCGATTACAGCTGGGCGATATAGCTGAAAAAGTTATCATAATAAAGTGTTTCATTTCAGTTGATATCGATAATTGATCGTTTTTAATGACCTGTTTTTAATAAAGACCAGGAGAGAAAAGCTTGAATGTAACCACTTCATCTATAAAGGCACACAGGTAATAATTTAACACGACAATTGAAATCTTTATCAACAATTTCCTCACCGCCTACGCTGATTTTCTCGCTCCGCAATGTTTCTGTTGTTGTGTCGCATGTCGACGGTGCAACCGAACAACACGCCTGTTCAATGATTGGCTGTCATTCGTAGCACGCTCCGTCATCAAGGGATATGATAGGCTGTTTATGAGCCAGCGAGGGAGCACGCTTGGGGTTTGTTCATGCAACCGAACTTTGCGTATTCGTTATGTGCTTTAGTGGCAGTTTGCATCAAGTGTCTATCACCGAAACATATCGTTTTATTGCCCAGGCTTAATTCTGATATAATAAACTAGTAAAAGATGGAAATTGGAAGTGATGGATAGCGCTGACTGTGAGCTGAAGTAGCTGTTAGTATGTTAAAAAGAGTTTTTTTTCTCATGAACAAACCATCTTTGGTTACTGTCCTGCTCATCTCAACCCCTCCGTGTGAGCGCTGCAGCTATTTAACGACAAATAAACCCCATTTACTCACTCTAAAGCAGCATAAATGGAAAGTCAGGAATCATTTGGTCAATTCTTCTGCCCTACATGACAGATTACACTAAACATCGAGAGCCTGAAGTCATTCAAATCCGCAGCTAGATGTGTTTTAAAGTGGGAAATGAGGTCACGTTTTGGCACGAGCAGGGAACAGTGAAGGTGTGTGCTTCCCTGGTTTGATGCTCCATTTAATCGTAGCAGGGAGGACGCCAGTGGATGGTGATGGTGGGGGTGGGGAGTAGGGAAAAAAAAAACAGAGGCATACACGTCAAACGCCACCTGCATGACCTGATTACACTTCACCTACATGATTGTAGGTGACACAGCATCAAACCGTAAGGAGGTAAATGTGTGTTTCTGTGCAATATTTCACTTTAGCGGGATGAAACTGATCAGTTTTAAGTGCAGCGACACTGGAGGATCTTTATAATCCTTTAACAGTTAGATCCAGATCTGACTGCCAGTGACTAGAAGAGGTCTTTCTCTCTCTCTCTCTGTCACACACACACACATACACACTGCTACAGCCTGGCAGCATGCTCTGAAGCTGTGAGTTATGTAATAGTGAACACAGAGAGCTGCAGGCCTGAGTGCACATCCTTCTATTCCCTGCACTCTTCCACTAAAGCCACCCACCCCCCCTCCTCTGTTGTTACTCTATCTGGCAAGAAAGAGCAGCAGATTCACAAATACACACAAGATGAGAGTTCACCTTCACACACATACACACACACACACACGGAGTCCTAGGTCACTTCTGGGGACATTACATAGACTTACATTCATTTCCTGGAGACTTACCCTAACTTGCCCAACCCTTACCCTAACCTTACCACTGACCCAAAACTCAGCTTTTTCCCCAATTGAGGACAGCCCCCCCCCCCCCCCCCCCACACACACACACACACACACAGCTGAGGGTATGAACTGTGTCGAGAAATGTGCATATTTAGTCCAGTGCAACAATAAAAATGCATTTTGTGGAATTAAATAAGCAGCTTGCAGATCAACAGGTGCTGTTTTTTGCTCATTTAAAGAGGTTTTCATGATAGTACTGCATTATTATTAGGCTGTCAAACATCACCAGTTGAATTTATGGTTAATTGCATGAAGTCCTGGCTGCACAGCTCATCTCCACCCCTAAAAGACAGGTGTGTTTTCATTACAGTTGGCTGTGCAAGGGTACTGTGACCAAAGCATGTCAGATATATATTTTAAGACCCCAGGCGACTGTGGCCCCTTTAAAACAGATATAATCTAGTCTCTTTGGTTGTGTTGTTTAATGAGGCATCTTCAACCATCCATCCGTCCATCCATCCATCTATCCATCCATCATGCAGCTCTTGGTGGCCTTACCTCCTCCAGCACATTCACTGTGTTCCTGCAGCTCTGCAGTCGGGTGGTGAAGCTGGATGTTGTCGGGGAATTGTAATCCTCTGTTGTCTCCGAGAGAAACTCGGACACCGATATTTGATCCGGCATCCTTTAACGGAGAGAATGCCCACGGGAGGGTTGGCGATAAATGCTCAGAAGGACAAAACCATGTAAGATTAAAAAAAAACAACAACAAAAACAAAAAAAACAAAAACAGATAGAAAGCAGTAGTGGTGGTGGTGGTGGAGGGGGGAGTCTGGTGGATGATGGAGGGGAAAGCCGATTTTTCCTCGCAAAACTATCGAGATGATTAAGACGTGTGACTTCTCAAATGACTTCACTGTTCCCCAGGGGCCATGAGAGGGGGGGGAATTAGCTAAATTTCTGCAGGCTGTGTCCCCCTCGGTGTGTCTATTCCTTGAGAGGATGTCTAAAAGCGACGCATTTATAAATAGTGTCACTCTGCGTCTGACTAAACCTCGGAGGAAAAACCACCGTAAAGAATAGCGGACGCCCTCATTATGCTCTACAGATGTTCAATAAGCCGCTTGTCGTCAAAACAGCCCGCCGTTACCAGCCTCTGTCTAAAATTTATCATAGTCCATGGTCTGCCGAGGTCGTCTCGAGCTGCAGCGGGGTTTGGTCCTCTCTTCTTCGGCTGTAGTTTATGTTTTTTAAACGCTAAACGCTGCCGCAGACACATTCACCGCCACTCTCTCCTGCTCGGCCGCGCTCGAGCTTCTCAGAGAGTCAGTGACAAGCTCGCGCGAGGGAAAGGTTCGGCTTCCGTGTGTGATTTTCAAAATAAAATTCACAACATTAAATTTCCTGTTTTACCACAATTCAATTATCTTTTAATCAATAAGTGAGTTAATAGTTGGTGTCTCATATATTTATTAACACAGTGGGCTGCGAAATGTTTTTTTAATCAACATATGAGTTTATATCACAGTCACAATATATTAACACAATGAGATTTTTGATAAATAATAATCAATAATGTGGATATAATGACTAAGTGAGTAAAGGCAAATAATAGAACAGCTAGAACAGTCTGGTACGTTCAGAGAATCACATCATTTTACTGTTATTCAGGGTTTAAAACCAGGAAAAGATAACACTTATGCCATATTACAATACTATGATATTCAAAATCTAAGCAGATATCTAGTCTCATGTCAAGATATCGATATATTGCCCAGCCCTAAACTGAAGGAACAAGAAGAACATACATATTTTTGAGAGAATAGTTTCCACCTTTAGTCACAGTTTGTTAGTGTTTCCCAGGATGTTGTGGTTGACTAAACCACCACTTTTCCACAAAGTGGGGTAAAGTTCAGCATGTTCTATGCATATAGTATTACACCCATCTTCTGACCTATTGCACCAAGAAAGGTCTGTTTCCTGTGCTACATTTGTAGGTTTGCAGGCGAAAGGTCGACTTTCTCTCCAAAAGCATGCCTGTGTGTATTGCATCTTAACTGTAATGTAATAATAACAAGTAATTACATTTGAATACATACATACACTCATGTATTTTATTTTTTTTGTACACTAATCTATTGCTTTTATATTTCAACAGTTTCTTTTTTTTCCTTACTGCATTATTGAGGAGCTGAAACATAAGATTTTTACTCTCTTATACTTGTGTAATGAGATGTAACAATAAAAAACATTAAATGTTTTTTTTATGTAAACAAAACATTAAGGGATCGATAAATAGAGCTTCTGATGACATGGATGCAAATTATTCTCATAATGCACACAAGCAGTTGCGATGCAGCCGTTTTAAAAAAGCAGAGGTATCGTCAGGCTAGATTTTTTAAAAATGTATTTTGAAGTTAAGATCACCCATTTTTCAGTGTTTTATATTCATTGACAGCAACTTGACGCATTTCTCTCCCACCCACCTCGCCTGGCTGACTGGGACGAAGAGGCGCTCTGCGCATGCGTGATCTGGAATCTTGACTGCAGAGAGAGCTGTTCGACAGTTGGGCCTGTAACTGAAAGCAACGGTTTACAGAAAAAAAAACACAGTAATGGCTAGTTTATTTTACTTTAAGGGAAAAATAGCGGGGTATTCACTGTCCAGAATATTATTAGACGCCTAGGAGCCCACCTAAATAATGTCATTTTGGCCAATGTGTGCTTTCAATATGCTACAAAATTGAACACAAGCTACTTTTAATCACTAACAGTTGAAAAACCTTAGTTGCGTTTCCTCGTAGTTTTTTTACCGTAATGACATGTAACGGTAGTTTTACCGCAATGACATATTACGGTAGTTTTACCGTAATGACATATAACGGTAGTTTTTACCGTAATGACGCACGCAACGTTACTCTCATTAAACTGGTTTGAACTGTGAGAATGTGTCTATATATTGACATTTTATCACTATATCTCTCAGTTTAATGTCATTAAAGGATAGTAGTCTGTTTTGGTAGTGCCACTGTTTTAAAGTTTGGTCTGAAAACTTGGTAACGGCTAACCAAATTAATTATCCAGTAGTGTATCACTATCAACCTACATTCATTTTCCTAAACCAGCATAGACATGATCTGATAAAACAAAACAGTTGGAGTCTGGAGTCAATGTCTCCTACTGTCAGATATTAATGCATCCTATAGTATGAATTAAACTGACTAGCTGTCACTTAGAAGATAGATGCAGTGAATTTTCTGGGAGTTCAGTGAGTGTTACTATATTCATGTCATATATAGATTTTCCAAAAACATTTTTGAGTCTGTCACTGTCAGCAGATTGAATATAATTTCGGCTTCGGATCTCTCAAATTACAGGTTAGATCCCTGGTTTTCTGGTTTCTAGCTCTGAGAGAATATATGTGGTTGAGTTAATTGACCTCTTAAATAGATTCAATTCATTCAAAACTCCATTCTCTCCAAGTCAGTCAGGTCTTATACAGCTATCAACCACACACTACTAAAATATGCACTGCAATATACATGTAATACAATATGTAGCCATAACAAAAAAACTGATCTGAACATCAACCACTTCCCTTTTCTAAAACTAGCTTCATTGCTGTTTGTCATAATGTCTGCACAAGTCCTCCAAACACTGAAGATGATCCCCAAACCCAGAGATGTCACAAACCTTTTTGAACCAGCCAAAGTTGTTCAGGTTGCACGTCTATAATGTTTAAGTTGTTCATCTAAAGTTAGATATCTTAGAGATTTGTAGCATCTTTTTTATATATATAAATTATATATATAAAAGAGCAGCCTGGTAACACCTCTACCAGTTTTTAAAACAAAAATATATATGCATGACTAAAATAGATTACAGACATTGCCTCTTTTGAATCTTTTTTTTTTTTTAATTATTCTTTGTCTCCACAGTTACTGTTTTTGGGTTGTTTTTTTTTACTGTACGTGTAAGTAATTTGTTTGTTTTTCATTGATTTACTGTAATAAATGGTTTTGTGTTTCATTATGTTTTGCATATCTTAAAAAAGTTAATAAAAAACTTTAATTACAAAAAAGACAAAAAATGCATGAATGTATACAAAACCATGATATATGTTGCACAAATACACAATTTAAAAATAATTTTTCCATATCCCATATATAAAAGCCCCTGTATTTCTTGTTATACAAATCCAAACATGAAGCGCCATCTTGCGGCTAATCTGCAGCATTTTTTTCAGTTTTTCATATTTTTTGTATCTATGAACCCTTGAATGGGTTTGGCTTGTCCCTAGAAAAATAATTTCACAATTATATCTGTTAGCTTGACCCCTTCATGGTTTACAGTATATCTTTAAAACCATTATATTGTAAAATGTGAGTTCTGTAAAGGAAACACCGTTTTCGCAGATTGATTTTAGATTGAATAATTTGTGAATTCTGAATCATTTCCGTTTTATTTTGAAAATAATAATCGGAAGTCCCACAATCGATAGTTGCCTAATTTTTTTCCCACCCGCATCCCGCGAAGACCCGCCCATCTCTGCCTCTGATTGGCTAGTACTCATTGCCTTCATTGGTTGGGTTGGTTAGGTTTAGGTATGAGGAGTGAGATTGGTTACTTTTAGTGTAAGAATATCAGAGTAAGCCAATCAGAGGTGGCGTAGGGGCGGGTCCTCGCAGAATACGGGTGGGGAAAAAATAACGCTTGATAGCTTGACAGCGCTTGTGCTAGCTTTGAGCTAATATTGATAAGGTCACTTGAAGGCAAAAAGAGGCTGTTGTTGCTTTTTGGGGGGAGCTGCTCTCACTAATAACAACCAGAACAAGAGTGAAAAGGTAGATATTGTCGCTGAAGTCCTGCCAACGCTTGTCATCTCTCAGAAAACAGCCAGTTTTACCCAAAAAACTTGTGGCGTGGGAGAAGAAACAAGCACAGCTCAGACTGAATGGCTGAGGGCTCCTCAGGTAACTAACATGCTGTCTAACTAAATCATTTAGCTAAATGATGGGTCAGTGGTCACTAAAGTTACTAAAACTGGCGTTTACTGTTAAAATATAAGTAAGCTGCCCACTTTAGCTCGCTTCCTTACGTTTTGGTCACATGCTTATGTGCCAGTTTCGTTAGCTAGCTGACGTTAGCCAAGATTTTAACTTTTATCTATCATCAATAAGCTGCTTTATCGGCTGATTTTCATTTATGGCCAGAGTAAGCCGACCATGTCTGTACGATCAGTTAGGTGACATGTGACTGAACTTTGAAAGCCAACAGTACATCTGATCTGGCTTAAAAAAAACCTACTGGCTATACATAGTGATGGTGATCATTGTGGTCTAAATACGAGGTGTTAAACGTGTTGTCGCTCTCCAGTAAATGAATAAATCAACAGATGGATTCCAAGTTTCATTTTAAAAAATAATAGTAGTAGTAAACACAACAATTATTTGATTGTTTTAGCTTTTGTGCTCCTCTCCCTCACACCGTTTTTCAAGTCTGACTTAAAACAAGACTCAATGACCAAACTAAGATTGAAGCAGGTTTTTCTTGCCATAATCATTCCTCCTGTTCATACTGACCATTAGAAGATCCCTTCATAATGCACTTATAATGTAAGTGATGGGAACCAAAATCCACAAGCCTCCCTCTGTGCATATAAAAGTTTATCTGAAGCTAATATGAAGCTTCAGCTGTTCAATTGAGTCAAATCAAGTAGATATCTTACAGGTTACAGTCTTTTTAATGCCAAAGTCCCTCTTTTATTACTATACTTCTACCACAGCTCAACAGGGAAACACAGAGGGAATTTGATGCTAAAAGGACTGTAAATGTGGCAGATGATATGTCCAGTTGATATGACTAAGTGAGACTGCTGAAGCCTCAAATTAAGCTTCAGATAAACTTGTAAATGCATTCAGTTTTCGTCAAGTGACTAATTGATTAATCGACTAATTGTTGCAGCTCTAGAGTTTGAAATGAAAATTACCGTTTACAGCTGTTATCTATCAGGATTGATCATAATAATGTCTGAAATCACTCCAAAATTAGAATCTTTGTTTTCATCATTGCTACTATTAAACATATCTACTGTGACTGTATTTGGTTGTGATTATTTCACACACAGCTTCAGGCTTTTAACCCTCACAGTTTGTCTGTTTGCAGATCCACCCGACCTTAATCCAAATGGGACGTCACATCACAAGCCGAATCAGCACAAATCCAGAAGGGGTCGACCCAGACACAACAATGACAGAAACATGAGTAGTAACAGATATGATCCTTCTCAACAATATGGATACTTTCATCATGGCTATAAACCCCCCTTTGGCCATAATAATTCACATTATGCAGGACCTCAGCATCCTCCCTATGAGGGAGAGGATGGTGCCAGGAGGAGAGGTAGAGGTCGAGGGAGGAGGGAAGGGAATAGAGGTGTAAATGGGAATTCTGGTGGCTCAGGCCCACGGTGGCAAAGACCTGGATGTGACAGTGGCCACAACAGAGGTATGGGTGGCTTCCAGTCAGGTGCACATCCCATGGATGGACCTGATATGCCAAACTGGCGGAGAGAAGATGTGGGCAGAAATTTTGAACATCCTAATGAGAGGAGAGAACACAATGAGAAAGGCACTCACTTAAAGGAGTACAACACTGAAACCAAAGGAGAAAACCACATATCAGAAACCAGGGAAAGAACGCAGAGGAGCAGGACTGGTCCGGACTCAGACTCCCAGCGTGACGACCATCAGAGGAAACACACTGAAACGAAACGACGACAAGGACCAATCAAACCACCCAAACCACCGGCTCAAGAGGAAACGTGCTCAGAGAGGGGAGCCAGCGGGCAGGATAACCCAGGCCACGGCAGATCTTCTCAGAATCCTGCCTGTAAGGCTGAGAGAGGCTCAGGACGACACACGCCGCTCCAGACCAGAGGGCAGAGACGACCACACCACCAAAACCACAGGCCCGGCCAGAGGAACTGGGACAAGATTCCAGAGAGCAAGGAGACTCAGACAGGTCAGACTGTAGCTTGCTAAAAAAACCACCAATCTCTTTTGCTTTTTAATGATATTTTAATAGTCCAGGAATAATTAACCTCTTGACTCTGTTTTCCTGATATATATTTTCCCTCTTAGTACCTTCAAAGTTACATTTTCACACTGGTTGTCAACATCATATATAGTCTGTTTGTGCTTGTTGTTTCACTATTGTGTCAAATGGTAAATTTGATGGCTTGTGTGCCCTTCTATACATTTTGTAATTCAACATAATATATTTAGTATCTTTAGAAATTTGGAAACCCTTCTTTGGGATTGATGTAGCTGCCAAAGGGTCTGTCGGGTTAAAGATGTTAATCGAAGGTTCTCTCTGATCTCGGCAGGCTGTCTAATTGAACAGCTGTCCGGGGAGAAGTACGAGTGCATGGTGTGCTGCGATGTCATCCGGGTCATGGCTCCGGTGTGGAACTGCCAGAGCTGCTTCCACGTCTTCCATCTGAACTGCATCAAGAAATGGGCTCGATCCCCGGCCTCTCAAGCAGACGGTACGACCCTTAAACACCGTCTCCTCTCTGACCGGTTCAGACAGCGCTGACCTAGACTCTTCTCTGTGTGGCTACAACACAAAATACACTGTAATGTACGGTGAATGTGGCCCCATCAACAGAAAAAAAAACAAACAATACAGCTCTCATTGTGTGAAGTTCCTGCTGCATCAACAGTGTATTGTTTTGCACAGCATGTGAAGCCAGCTGGAATATCTGCTGGTCTCTTTAGATAAAGTTTATATAAAAAAAAATAGTATTTATGTTTAAATAAGGCTGTTTTTCAGATTCAGCTGAAGGTTGGCGTTGTCCAGCCTGCCAGAATGTTGCACTGAAACACCCGACTTCCTACACCTGCTTCTGTGGTGAGTGATTGTTTCATTCATGCGATTAGTTGTCAGTTTTAATTTAATTAGATTATCTATAAGTCTAAATCCTCTCTGTCATTTTGAAGAGCTCTATAAGCTGTTGAGTCTGTGATTGACAGTGACTGAAACAAAGCCATCAGTCTTTTTTATTGCATATGTGATTTGCAGGTAAAGTAACGAACCCAGAGTGGCGGCGCAGCGAGATTCCTCACAGCTGTGGTGACATGTGTGGGAAGAAGAGGAGCGGGGTGGACTGCAACCACCCCTGTAACATGTGAGCCTTTAAAAACACTTAATTTTTGTGGTGTTCGGTTTTGAGGTAATATTCAGTGCTGGGACTGGATGTAACACTGTGAGGGGAAAATTCAAAGATTCATAAACACTTTGCATGATATTAAACTTTTAAAAAAGAAAACAGGTTGTGAGAATAATGCAGCATCACATCATGTTTCCAGTTCAGGCATTTTTATGTGATGAGATGGTTGAGAAGGAAATAGTTTTTAAAGATCTGATTGTATCATTGGAGTTGCATTGTGGGAAGTGTAGGATTCAGTGTTTTTGGAGACTAAAAGTCGGTATACGTCAGCTCTGATTTGGACCGATTCTTTTTAAAATTACTCTTTTGACCTCGACAATCGTAGGGAAGTACAATACTTACTTGCTGGAGAACCTCTTTTAAGATAAGAATTCTGTACAAATTTCAGCATATATTGTTAAATAAGTGTAACAAAAGTGTGTTGTTTTTTTTTTTTGTTTTTTTTTTACTTTAAATGTCATCAACCCAGTATGTGGATCTGCAGGACAGTGATTTATTTGAAAACAATACCTTCTGTGTCTCCCTGCAGCTTATGTCACCCTGGACCTTGTCCACAGTGTCCTGCCTTTGTAACAAAATCCTGCATCTGTGGGAAGACCAGGTACTCCATTAATACCCAGCATTAATCATGTGTGCACGTTTCTATCCGTGTACTCTAATATTTATCTGTGTTATTATAGTCGACAGTGTTTGGTTCATCAGATATTTAAATCATATGATTGAACCGTCTCTTTGTAGTCAACCGATGCGCTGCGGCCAGGCTACGGTGCTCCAGTGTGACAAAGTGTGTGGTGCTGTACTCAACTGTGCCGACCACACCTGCGCTCAGGTGTGCCACAGCGGAGCGTGTCAGCCGTGCCAGCTGCAGCTTCAGCAGGGTGAGTCTCACTTCGCCGGGACACAAAATATTCCGACTGATAAAATTGTCCTGCTGCAGTTCTTGTAAGAATAAATAAATCATTTAAATGTTTTTCATTTGTTTTCTGTGCTCACGTGCAGTCTGCTACTGTGGCGTCACCTCTCGTAAAGTCCTGTGTGGGACAGATAAAGATGGATTTGACGGTTCGGGACATTTCTCCTGTCAAAAAATATGTGGAAAGTAAGTTCATCACGCATAACTAATGACGCCCGCAATCATTTAATATCAAAGCATTTATTTCAGTTCGACAGTTTCCATCACAGCCCGACACTCTGTATTTTCAGGATGCTAAACTGTGAAGCTCATCGGTGCCAGCAGGTGTGCCACCGTGGCCCGTGCCAGCCGTGCCCTCGCTCCCCGAGCCTGGTGAAGACGTGTCCCTGCGGTCAGACCCCGCTCACCAAACTCCTGGAGCTGGGCTACTCTGAACGACAAAGCTGCTCTGATCCCATCCCCTCCTGCGGAAAGACGTGCAACAAACCATTGGCCTGCGGCTCCAGCGGTAAGGAAGAGGAAGTGTGTGTGTGTGATGACGCTCAAGCAATGTGTCATAATATAGTGTAACAAGTGAACTGAAGCTATCCTCACTAAAGATCTAAAACTGACCACAGGTAAGATGGGAACATACGTTATACAATAATATATGTTCTAGTAATAAAACTGCTCAAATGGTTTGTTTAAAACTGAGCACAGCACATTCTCTTCTCACAACTGTCACGTTGACTCTTAGATTTAAAAACAGGACATGGTAATGACACGGTTTTGAGATGCATCAAATCTTTTCAGTTTTGCTCGCTAGTTTTTAAAATGGTAAAGAGACGCATGGAGAATTAGCAGAGAAAGCATTAAATGTGATGTCAGCGCAGGCATTATCTGTCCAAATTTAAAGACTTCACGCTTTTCCATCACGTCATGTTTAAGCCTCAGGTTTTTACTTACACTCGCAGATCATCTGCATCATTAGATTACTCTTCTTTACATCTGCATTTTCTGACATTTGGCTTTGCTCCAGGCTGTCTTGATTTTCCTGTAACTAGCTGTATGAAGATGTAATCTCATGCTCATATGTGTGATTTTTTTTTTTTTTTTTTTTTCAAAATGACCCAATTCCTTCACCATCTTCTGTTCGGCTGTGTTTTTAATCCCGAAACAAAAAATCTGTTTTTAACTTCTTCACAGTCTTAAGTATTGTGTGTGTGTGTGTGTGTGTGTGTACAAACAGGATGTGCGTAATCTAAAGCCTCCAGGCATTGTTCTTACCGTTTGTAAGATGACGTACTGAACTTGTGGTATTTCAGACACCATCCACATGTGTGAGAAGATGTGCCACGAGGACAGCTGCGGACCCTGCTCCCTGACCTCTACTGTCAGATGCAGATGCGGATCCAAGACAAAGGTGAGCCCAAACACTGGTGGAGTATTTGTTTGCTGTGTTGGCACCGCAGTCATTGTTTTATTCATAACACCTTTTTTTTATTTCTCAGGAGGTCCCATGTGCCACAATCCAAAAAGAAGGTGAGATTTAACCACATCAAGATGAAATTAAATAATGTAAAATCACCAGTCACCTGACTTGTTGTCTGTGTTTGACTCTTTAAACTCTAGATGAGCTCGTCTTCACTTGTGAGAGACGATGCAACAAGAAACGCTCTTGTGGCCGACACAAGTGTGGCGAGCTGTGTTGCGTGGTGAGTGTTCAGTGAGTCTGTGCCAGTTTTGAGTCGTCTGTTTAAGTCCCAACACCTCAGGCAGCGTTTAATAAATGGACGTTAAAAGTAATTTAACAGAAACTGGGATTTGTGATACTAAGTTGAATTTCTAAAGGTTTAATACTACAAAAATGTGGAAAGTAGTGTCACAAAAGATTTATTGCTTAATTTCCACTAAATAACCCGACAACTATTCTGGCAATCGTCGGTTTTTATAATATTTTTTCAGCCAACTTTAACAGACACAGAGGGCCGAGATACAGACTGTCTGAATTCCTGTAGCATCAGTCACAAACACTAAAATATTATGTGATTTGGCTGCAGTAAATATCCCAAAAATCAGAACAATTACAGCCAAAGGCAGGAACGCTGTGCAGGTAAAAAGGAACAATGATCACATAGTTTAAAATCTGGTTATTCTCAGCTGCGCCTTGTAATCAAGAAAGCGGCTCTGCAATCTAAATAGTTTTATGTTGCTGGTACCAGTTTTTTTCAACCAGTTTAATTGGATCTGGATTCAATTTGAGTGTGATGGATGGCTATTTGATGACTTTGCTTTGTTTAATTTTGCTGCCGAGGTCCAGTGACAGGAGTCGGACCGCGGCTCCGCCTTTTTAATCTTTCCACTTTGCGCCCGTACACCATCTGGAGGTGACAGTAAAATTAGATTTCAGCTCGCCGCACATACCCGCTAAAAGGATTGAAAGTTTTTAAGATATTATATTAAAGGTCTCACAATCAATCCAAATAAAATCTTAATTTTGTTATTGGGTAACCGCGAGATTGTAGGAGCTGGTGTCACTGGTTTCTGCCTCTCTCCATCCAGAATGTGGAGCACAAGTGCCCCCTGATCTGCGGCTACAAGCTCAACTGCGGCCTCCATCGCTGCCAAGAGCCGTGTCACCGTGGAAACTGTGAACCCTGCTGGCAGTCCAGTGAGTCCTGCAGTCATTTCCTCCTGTCCAACAGCGCAGCGTTTATGAACCAAGACTCAGAAGAACCACATAGTTATTCTCACTCACTCGTTTTTACATCATCTTTGTTTAATTTCTTTCTCTTTGTGGTGTTACTGTGCTGTGATGCTGCCACTCTGCTTCTATCCTATGTGGTGTCATGATTTTTCTTGTGTTTATAGGTTTCGACGAGCTGACGTGTCACTGCGGGCTCACCGTTTTGTACCCTCCCATCCCCTGTGGCACGAAGCCACCAGAGTGCAAAAACCTGTGTACTAGAAGACATGAATGTGACCATCCAGGTAAGACTTAACAACAATCGCTCACAGAAGCAGTTACACGCTGCACATGAGAATATGCTCCTAATATTTATCTCTCATTTAGTGTTTCACAACTGCCACAGTGAAGAGAAGTGTCCACCTTGCACATACCTCACTCAGAAATGGTGCATGGGAAAGCACGAGGTGACGTCTCCTGAGCTCACGAATATACACAAGTAATTTTAAGTTTTTTTGCTCCTGTGATTAAATTAAAACTATTCTCTTTGACCCAAAGCAACGCAGCAACATCCCATGTCATCTGCAAGACATTTCATGCGGCCTGACGTGTAATAAAGAGCTGCCATGTGAAACACACCGCTGCAGACGAATCTGTCACCGGGGCGACTGCTTGCCAGAAGGCGGCTGCCGCCAGCCCTGCACGCTGCCTCGTCCAGACTGCGGCCACCCGTGCTCCGCTCCCTGTCATAAAGGCAGCAGCTGCCCACGCACCACCTGCACTGCCAAGGTAGAGCGCACCACCACGGAGAACAGCTGGACCTCCAGTTGCTAGAAACGGATTGCTAATTTTTTACAGATGGTCTCGGTTACAGTGAGGATTCAGGGAGAATTGAGACATATTTTCACACCGTTAAAAGCTTAATAACTTATTACTGCACTGTAATAACTGTAACTGTAATAACTCTGAAAATTTAGCTAATAAATTCAGTTATATGAATGTGTCATATCTAACAGATGATGTTCAACAGTCCAGCTGTGTGTTCGGCATTAGACTAGAATGAAATAACATGTCAGCTGCAGTCCTTTATACTCAAGAACTCCATAAATAATGAAACCTCTCACAGCTACAGGAATTCCTCACGAGTGCCGTCAAACTTTCAGAAAAGCAACAATTGAATAAAAAAAAGTATTTTTCACTGAGCTGAAGTCTGATTCTTCATACCTTCCTCAGGTATCTCTGCAGTGTGACTGCGGTCGAAGAAAGGAAACGGTGGTTTGCACAGAGGCAGCCAGTTCTTATCAGAGGTTAGTTGAAGTTTTTTCTGTGTGTATTCTGCTGTTTGTGTTTTCATTGTGAGATAATTGAAACATTCTTACATCGTCTGTTTCCGCAGGTATGCAGCCATCGCCATGGCCAGTAAACTGTCTGACATGCAGCTCGGTGACTCTATGGACATCGGCCCCTTCCTCTCTAAGAAAGAGCGTAAACAGACCAGGTAGTGATGGAGGAAAAGCTGTTCACATTGTAAAATGTTTGATGGAAGTGATTTTGATTGTTTAAGCACGTCAAGATACACAAACAAAATGATTTTAAGCAGCAAATTGTAATTGCAGTTATTTTCAGTGATTTTAGTACAGTTACGGTGTTGTGATGAAACACTGAAATGCTTTTCTGCATAGAAATTGATTTTCTGTTCACTATGACTGAAGACCTTTTGTTTGTGCATTAATATTTAAATACTAGCTGCTTCTAATATGACTCAGCCTTTCAGAACTAAGGACGATGTGTTTTATATGTAGTATGTTGGTACCCCTAAACGACATCCATCCTAAAGATATGAAGTAAAACCTGAGTATATGTTTGTTTCCTCAGGCTTGAATGCGACCAGGAGTGTGCCACTTTGGAAAGAAACAAGCGCCTGGCGGAGGCTTTACAGATAGACTCGTCCTCTGACCCCTTCAACGTCCGCTCCACCTCCGTATACAGCGACAGCCTCAAAGAGGACGCCAGGTCCGTCTTTTCCTCTTGTTTATTACCAGCTGTTGATTTATTGCACCGGTTTATTACATTTTTTCCTTTGCAGATCAAATACAGATGCAGATCAACCAGCACACTAACAAATCCTCCCACATCCTCTTTCAGAAAAGACCTGAAATTTGTCACAGAGGTAGAGGAGGAGATCAAGAATCTCGCCGAGCTTGCTAATAAGGTAAGAAGATACTGTGAATGCTCGTGCCAGTATGGAGATCCATACTGACTTCTCCCGGTAATGTGATGCTCCCTCTGGTGGTTGTGTTGGGAGCCTGCTGCCCTTGGGCAACAATGACTGACAACAACTTGCATGTTGATAACCTTCACTTTAAATCTCTTGTTTAACATTTTTGTTCCCTTTTTTAGATATCTAACAGGCGAATAAAGCATCTGTTCAGCTAATAAATCCAATATGGAATCTGGTTTTTACACCACCAGATACCATTATTGTCCCCAAGGACATTTCCTGCATGTCACAAGCAGTTTAAACACTGCAAGACTGAATTATAACAGCAGGTATCCCGTTTTATAAAAGAGATCTCAAAATGAACCCCTAACTCAACATGATCCACAAAGATACAACAATAAACCCCTCACGAGCACAACATAACAGACACTAAAGATTTCCAAAAACAGTTTATATAAAACGGCATCATACGCCATCTCAAGAAGTCCAGAAGTCTGTATTAAATGTTTGAAAGATTACTAAATGCAATCCTTAAAAACAAAGCGGGTTCAAATGCATTTGTCAGATTTCTCTGATATAACGTTCTGGATATATTATCACTTGTTGGAGAAAACAACTGGTAGCAGGGCAGATAGCTGCAGCAGATGTTTGATAAAATAAGACCATTACATCAGATTCTGCTTAAAATGCAGCTGTTAAAATAGTTTCATCATTTCTGCACTTGATCAGGCAACTCATTGTTGACATTTAAGATACGAATCTTCACCCACGACTTACATCATTGTCATGTTTTTTTTTTTTTCTGACCCAGTCGTTGTATATTCAGCTATTTCTGAGCTCGGTCAATTCTCCAGTGGACCTCCGAGATGGAACCAGCTGTGGTTTCCTGTAGATTTCTGACGATGAAGCCTCTTTAGTAACCAAACTAAATTAGTAGGTACCTCATGGGCCAGTTAGAAAAATAGCCTCATGTTCTTTTTTCAGATTTGTTTGATGCTTTGAGGCTATCAGGAGTGTAGCCGTCAAGGTCGCTGTCGGTGCTGCTTTAGATTTTTTTTTTGCTAAGTAAAAGCTTGTTTATCACAGACTGAATCTCTTTTTTTTTTTTTTTTTTTTGAACAACATGATTCATGGATCATGGAGGGCAAAGCTTTTCTGCCTTATGAAAAGTTTTATCATATTTTCTCACGTCTGAAATTCGCTGCATACTGTGCTGCCTTCACTGCCTTCGTTTTCTCCCCTCTTCCTTCCTGTGTGGGCCTCTACTTTCCCCTCAAAACAAGCTTATTAAATTTTCTTCTCTATTGAAATTTGGCTGTAATAGTTTCTAACTAGCTTCTGGCAAAGAAAGCGGACCGGTTCTCTGCCAGTTGTTGTTTTCCATCGTCGTCTTTTGTAGTGTATTTCTATAAAAAGCCCAACACAGAAAACACAGAAAATAGGCCATGCATGCACTACAATGCCCAAAAGTATGTAGACACCAAAACAATGCACCCAAACCATTAATACGCTGCTACGACGGCCTCCACTCTTCTCGGTTTTGGAGCCTGATTGCAAAAAAAAAGTCAATAAAAGTGCTTGTAGCAATCCAAACTCTTTTAACTGTTATTTGTCTGGAGGAAAGAGACAGAAAAGCTTTGTTTTTTTTTTCAATATAAATCCCTAATGGACATACATTACTGATGTCTGCAGGGAAAACAGGCAAAGAGGAGCCACTGCTTCCCTCCCATGAACAGAGAACACCGGAAGATCATCCACGAGCTGGCCGAGGTCTACGGCGTGGAGAGCGTGAGCTACGACAGCGAGCCCAAACGCAACGTCGTCATCACAGCCCACAAGTAAGACCGTTTCCAGACATACAGGAACTTGTATGGCTGATGCAGATAGTCACAAATAAATAAATAAAAAAAACAGTGTTGATTATAGCTTTGAGGATGTGTCTGTGTATCTAGGGGGAAGTCGGTCTGTCCAAATTCGACGCTGACATCTTTGATCGAGCGAGAGACGGCGGCGAGGGCCCCTCCTCCCATCGCTCATATCAAACAGCACAGCAGCAAGTAGGTTCCCTTCTGTGGTTAAAGAGTCTGTTCATGCACTGGCTTGATTACCGCAACAGCCTTATGTCCTTAATAGTCCCTTATTTTAAGAATGAATCAATAAATTTAATCCTTTGCACTCATTTTCTTCCCATTTTTGCTCTCAGGGCCGTCAGTGGAAGCTCCTGGTCGAAGATGGTGAAAGAAGAACCTGTGATAGATTATTTTGATGTCCAGGACTAATCATAATGAGGCGTAAAAAAAGGAGGAAACCTCAGGATCTGCGCTCAGAAATGCATCAAAAATGTCTCCATCTGCCAAAAAATGAAAGCTGTCTCTGAAAGCTTTTTCAATAAGAATTCTTCCAGCCTACTAATCAAATAAAATTGTTTTAGAATATCTCTGATGTGATTTGCCCTCCGAGAACGCCCACGCTCGCTAAATCTCAGAGGAGGAATTAAACAAGTCCTGGGTCAAGTGTTCCCCTTGAATTTAGATATTAAAGTCGATCCAGACACGCATAAATTCTGAAGTTGAATTGTTTTGAAAAGCTTCTGAGTGATTTTTTTTTTTTTTTTTTCCTCCTCTTGTTTGCAACCATTTCCCTCATTGGAGCCAATTCAATAAAAAGTGAATTCTTCCTTACTCAAAGGACAAACTTGTTTATATGACTTTAATGCATTAGCTTCAATATCCAATTTCTCCTCATAAAAATAGCTCATTGTGTATCTCAACAGAAAGACTCTTCTTCAGCTTGAGCTCTCCTAAGATTATCAAACACAAGATACTTTTTCTTGTTCTTTCTCGCTGGTTATTGAGCCGGAGCGGCAGTAGTAAACCTCCGCTGATGGAGTTTGTGGGTGGATAAGAGTGGGCTGCACTGCGGATAGAAAGCTTTGTTTCAAAACAAGCAGATGTTATGCTGCACTTTCTAAAAAAAAAAGAACTCCTCGGTGAAACCTTAAGGAAGGTTTTAGGTCAGGCTCCCCTGTGGACTCGATGGGGGGCCGGTGTATTGCTCAGGAACACGTCAGCAGGGTGGATGCTGGTCAGGATGACGGTTTGGACCCTGATCTCACCCTCGGAGTTTAGACGCTGACTCAGACTTGAGTCATCAATGCTAAAACTAATGCTTTATTTTCAGCAATTAATCATTGGGTCAATAAAATGTCAGAGAGCAGTGAGAAATGCCATCACGATTTCCCAAAACAAAAGGGGATGTCTTCAAATAGCTTTTTTTGCTCCTCAACAGTCCAAAACCTGAAGATGTTGAATTTACTATCATGTAAGACAAAAGAAAATCAGCAAATTCTTACAATTTAGAAGCTGTAACAAGGTAATCAATTAGTTGACTAATGCTGAAATCACTTTAATCCTGCAGATAGAAACTCTAATGCTGACACGAGAAGGACACCGAGACTGTACTGCACTGACTTAAAGTCAGTGTTTTTCCGAATGTGCAAACTTTATGCATTATTCAAGAAAATTATGTTTATGAGCTGGACACAAACCTCCACCAAGCTCCTCCGGATCATCTAGAAGTGATGATGGTCGGGGACGTATTTTTGCATGTTGTGAAACTAAAATAAAATGTTCATATATTTAGAGCTGCGACAATTAATAGATTAGAGTAGTAAAATTAATTGGCAACTATTTTGATAATTGAATAATTGTTTTATTATTTTTCAAAGCCAAACTGCCAAACTGGCAAGTTTCAGCCTCTCAGATGTGATTTAATGCTCTTCTTTGTTAAACATCATGTTAATCTGATTTTCTTTGGGTTTTGGACTGTTGGTCAAACAAAACACGACATATGAAGACGTCACCTTTGACTCTGGGAAATTTAAACAGGTGTTTCTCACTATTTTTATGACATTTTACAAGTTAACGACTAATTGATTATATATTTATAAAATGTATGTTTCACCTGCCAATATCCGCTACTTGTACTTTACTTGAGTATTTCCATTTGATTCTACTTTATTCTTCCACTCCACCACATTTCAGAGGGAAATATTGTACTTTCTACTCCACTACATTTATTTGACAGCTTTAGTTACTTTTCAGATGATTTGACACAATGGATAATATAACAAGCTTTTAAAATACAACACATTGTTAAAGATGAAACCAGTGGTTTCAAACCTTTTTGGCTTTTAACGTCTTACATAAAGCAGTGTGTAGTCGGGGTCACATTTCAGATGTCTATGAGTTGTTAACAGCTCCACCAAATAGTGATTTTTCCCTCTAAACTTCTCACATGGTTTCATTTCAATAAATGTTCAAATGATCCAATATTTCACCAAAAATCAAAGATTGAAGAAAAAGTCCATAAACTGAAAACGGATTTGTGTATCAGAACTTTGTTTTTTCTTCTTTCCTCTCCCATTAATCATCTCACGACCCCTCAGATTTATCTGGTGACCCTTTGGAGGGGCCCGACCCCTAGGTTGGGAACCACTGGACTAAACTAGCTAAGTGTATATAAAGTAGTGTAAACTAGCTCCACCTCCAGCAGCTACAACAGTAACATGCTGCTCTAACACTGATGCTTCACTATTAATAATCTAATGATGTCATATATAAAATCACTACTTTTACTGCAATACTTTGGGTGCGTTTTACTGCTAATACTTATGTACTTAAGTAGGATTTTTCATGCAGGACTTTTACTTTTAATTGAGTATTTTTACATTGCAGTATTCGTGCTTTTACCTCAGTAAATGATATGAATACTTCTTCCACCACTGCTTATATCTGCAGTATTTCTTCATGGATATTTAGTTTTGTTGTGATAAATGTCACATTATGTGCAGTAGTTTTTGTTTAGGGAGCTGATGTTGCTCCTCTTTATAGTAAACGGGTTTATTCAGTGCATCACTGAGGCCTTGTTTATAAAAAAAAAATCCCCTGAAATCTCTTTGTTCTTGCTCTCCTCATATATTCACAGCCTTTGCTATGCACAGAATAACCTGTAGGCAACATTTCTCACTCCTCTGCTAAAAACCTCCATCGGACCCCCAAAGAAAAACCCGCTCATGAGGATAATTTGATGACACTCCCTGCCACTGGTAATTTTTCATTATATCGACTCTCCAGCAGAGACCGCGCCTGCGCTCCTGCTCCCTTCCGAACAAGGCTTCACCAATCCTGGCTCTGGCTCCATCCCCGGCTCGGCGTCCCACAGGCCAGTGCTAATAAGTCGCCTAGCTGTCCAGTAATGGGGAAGTGATAGGGAGACGCCGCTGTCTCTGAAAGCCGTGAGGAAGTTGAGGAGTGACGGGGGGAAGCGCCGCGCCGGACCGCACCGCTCCACGGAGACACATCCGACAGTTGCTGTTGTTGAGTAGCCTAAAAAAGCGCATAGTGATGGAGAGAAAGGTATGGATGGTTATATGCTACCTTGTGATACATTAGCACATTTGTTTTATTCCTCATCACTTTGCCTCGCTGAGTATCCGCATCCACCATTAAAACTATTCTTTATATATTTTTCTTTATGCTGCCAGCAGGATTAGTGCGCACCGGAGTTTTTTCCTCGTTTTGCTGTAATTTATTGTGCATCCCCTCAAAAAAAAAAAAAAAAAAAAAAAAAAGATGCTAGGATTATTTCTGCACCTCGTGGTGTATTTATGCTTATTCCGAGGCATGGTGCACAATGTATTTGAGCATATTGAGCAGGGAGTGGGATGTGGTTGGGTATATTTAAGGGGACTGTAGGCTACAGTGGCTCTCTCTCTCTGTCTCTCTCTTTCCCTCTCTCCCTCTCTCTCTCTCTCTCTCTCTCTCTCTCTGCCTGTCTGCATCATCACACAGCACACTGTATAGTTGCAGCACCTCACCCCTCCACCTCCACCTCCCACCCCTCCCCGTTTTCCAGCCGACGCAGACACCAGCGCGGCTTGTTAACCTTGACTGGTGTGGGAAACAGACACTTGAGGAGTGGATGTTGGTGGTGGTGGTGGTGGTGGTGGGAGGGGGATGCACGGTGAAGCCCCGCTGCAGACAGTGTGTATGGACCGTCCTCTCACCTCTCTTTACGCAAGCTTTTTAATTCACCCCCCCCCCCCCCCCCCTCTTTCCTGTCCCCTCCATCCCCCCTCTTTGATTCAGGGCGCACACACGGTGGTATAATGGTGCTTCATGTAGGGCTGTTGGCAGTGCTGGAAAAAGTATTCAAGTAGGCTACTGTACTGTTTACTGGAGTATTTCCATTTCATGCTACTTTATACTTCCACTCCGCTACGTTTCAGAGGGAAATATTGTACTTTCTACTCCACTACATTTATTTGACAGCTTTAGTTACTTTTCAGATGATTTGACACAATGGATAATATAACAAGCTTTTAAAATACAACACATTTTTAAAGATGAAACCAGTGGTTTCCAATCCTTTTGGCTTTTGACGTCTTATATAAAGCAGTGTGTAGTCGGGGTCAGATGTCTATGAGTTGTTAACAGCTCCACCAAATAGTGATTTTTCCCTCTAAACTTCTCACATGCTTTCATTTCAATAAATGTTCCAATGATCCAATATTTCACCAAAAATCAAAGATTGGAGAAAAAGTCCAAAAACTGAAAACAAATTTGTGTATCAGAACTTTGTTTTTTCTTCTTTCCTCTCCCATTAATCATCTCACGACCCCTCAGATTTATCTGGTGACCCTTTGGAGGGGCCCGACCCCTAGGTTGGGAACCACTGGACCAAACTAGCTCACTGTATATTAAGTAGTTCAAACTAGCTCCACGTCCAGTATAATCTCTAATATAATCTAATGATGTCATATATAATAATATATCAGTCAGAGGGACCAAACCACTACTTTTACTGCGATACTTTAACTACATTTTGCTGCTAGTACTTATGTACTTGGGAAGGATTTTTCATGCAGGACTTTTACTTATAAGTGAGTATTTTTACATCGCGGTATTGATACTTTTACTTAAGTAAAGGATCTGAATACTTCTTCCACCACTGGCTGTTGATGCCACACACGTCTGCAAGTGTGTTTTTGGATCTGGCAGGAAAAGTTTCAGTTTCACTGTGTTAATCTGCTGGCAGGCTGTGGCTGCTCACAGCAGCAGGAGAGGAATTTGGGGTGTAGGGTTGAAGCCAGATCTACTTTTGCTGATCCAAAGGAAAATCTAATTTTTATATTGTAGCCTGCACAATGTTGTCTTTAGTTGGAACTAGAGCCACTTTTTTGACTGTTTATAGGAGCTTAATGTCCATAAAGCCACTAGGGTTAGTAGTAAAGGAATTTTCAACATTTTTGGGAAATATGCTTTTTCGGTGGATTTGAAGTCGGGTATCTCTTGTGTCTGTAAGGCAAATATGAAGCTACAGCCAGTTAGCTTGGCTTAGGTGAAGACACAGAGGTAACAAAGTGATTCACATTCAGTGGTGGAAGAAGTATTCAGATCCTTTACTTAAGTAAAGTACAGCAATGTAAAAATACTCCATTACAAGTTAAAGTCCTGCATGAAAAATCCTATTTAAGTAAAAGTACATAAGTATTATCAGCTTGATGTAGTTAAAGTATTGCAGTAAAAGTAGTGGTTTGGTCCCTCTGACTGATATATTATTATATATGACATCATTAGATTATATTAGAGATTATACAGGTGGTGGAGGTGGAGCTAGTTTGAACTACTTTATACACAGTTAGCTAGTTTGGTCTAGTGGTTCCCAACCTAGGCGTCGGGCCCCTCCAAACAGTCACCAGATAAATCTGAGGGGTCGTGAGATGATTAATGGGAGAGAAAAGAAGAAAAAACAAAGTTCTGATACACAAATCTGTTTTCAGTTTATGGACTTTTTTCTCTGATTTTTGATTTTTGGTGAAATATTGGATCATTTGAACATTTATTGAAATGAAACCATGTGAGAAGTTTGGAGGGAAAAATCACTATTTGGTGGAGCTGTTAACAACTCATAGACATCTGAAATGTGACCCCGACCACACACTGCTTTTTGTAAGACGTCAAAAGCCAAAAAGGTTGGAAACCACTGGTTTCACCTTTAACAATGTGTTGTATTTTAAAAGCTTGTTATATTATCCATTGTGTCAAATCTTCATCTGAAAAGTAACTAAAGCTGTCAAATAAATGTAGTGAAGTAGAAAGTACAATATTTCCCTCTGAAATGTAGTGGAGTGGAAGTACAAAGTAGCATGAAATGGAAACACTCAAGTAAAGTACAAGTACCTCAAAATTGTACTTAAAGGTATACTATGCAGGATTTGTTGGTTGGTGTTTGTAAACACAACATTCAAAGTTGATCCCTCCTCTCTGGCTCGGCCAGAGCGAGCTGAGAGTGAATGAAGGGAGCGATCAGCGCTGGCGAGAACAAACCAGCGAATCAGATAAATAAAACATTATTTTCTGATTGTTTTGCCTCTGCACAACCCTGCGGGAAGGTGCCACCTTGCCAGATATCGTGTGAATGCAGAGCTTCATCCTGTCCGCTGTGGCCTCTCTGCTCTGCGTGTGTGTAGCTCAGCCCCGCCCTCGGTCAAGCAGACACACAGACCTGCTGCTCTTAATACGTCCATGTCACAGAGACAGAGAGCAGAGCAGAGCAGAGGAGAGAGACGGAGACAGAGATGTAACCTGGTTGCTATGCTACGAGTCCCGACCTCACACCCTGCACGTAGTTTCTGTGGGCTACACACCCACTGCTCAAAGGTTGACGCCCAGAAACTTAACGTACAGCAAAATAATAAGAAAGTAATAAAATACAGGCAGAGGGCAGAGTCTCTGTAGATAAATACAACGCCACACAGTTCTAGTGGGTCATTAGTGATGATTGAGAGGGTTTATTTTTGTATGAGTTTATACATGCTTTTTAGGAAATTCTTCATAGTATACCTTTAAGTACAGTACTTGAGTAAATATAATTAGTTACTTTCCACCACTGTTCACATGTTATATCTTGTTTGTTTTATCACCTCTTGAGTGTAGTCTTAACTATGATGCTACAACTAGCAGCCCGTTAGCTTAGCTTAGCATAAAGATTGGAAACAAAGCAAAAACAGCTGGCCTAACTGGGTGCAGTGACCTAGAAATAGTCTGTCACATATCTCCCCGTAAAAACCACAAAGTGTTGTTTTATGCACTTTAGCTTTTGTATTGATTAAACAAACAAGATATAACGTGTCAATTTGTGAGTTTTAGAGGTGCGGTAGGCAGATTGTTGTTACCTTTGGACAGAGCCTGGCTAGCTGCCCTCTCACCCCCCACCTGTTTTCAGCCTTTGTACTAAACTAAGCTAACTGGCTGCTGGCTGTATAGCTTCATATTTACTGTACAGATATGAGCGTGGCTTTAAAAATTGAATATTGGGCATTAACATTTTATATTTAGCCTGCTCATGAAATACATGCAGTATTTAATGACAGTTATTTTATGATATCTGCTTACCAAGGATTCGCAACACTTTTAGTTGATCCCCTTTACATTTTTACTTAATCACATTAGCTAGAAAAATAGGTTTTTGTGACAATATTTTGTTTCTTCCATCATCACATTCTTACTCCCACGGTGCAGATGGCAGCTCAGTAAAACCTAAAAGCTTAGAGGAGCTTAAGAGTGTTGAAAACTTTCAGTCAGCATGTGTTTTTTTTAAATGTTTTTGTTTTTTTGAGGGCGTTCATCTGCGTACAGTAACTGTAAATGTGTTGCCACTGAATTTATTGCACATTTTACAGGTTTCTCTGGTCTCTCGCCTCTCTTTCTCTCTCCCTGCTCGGGTTTCATGTGCAGAACCGTCGAGTTATAGAGGACTTGGTGACTCAGCTGCTTGCTAATTCCAAAGAGCACTTTAATTGCTGATTTGGGTGCAATTAGTCAACAAAGAATATTACATAACCACTCTTTCCATACATTTAGCCTTTCAGAAGTGATTCAGTTCATATTAGCTGTGTGCAAAGACATTTTCCAGACAGGATGTACATTAAATTTCCATGCATGATGGTTCAGGAATGTGCCACCTCTTCTGCTTTTACTCTCTGTTCAGTTTTATCTTGCATTGAAGCCTGTTCAGGAGGCGATTGTGCTACTTGTTAATTGGTTATCTTTTTTTTTTTTTTAAATAGAAAGAGGCATGAATAACGAGATGCTTTTTTCAGGCGCACTCTCTCTAGAAAAATAGGACTAAAATAGCTGAATTTCAAACTGCAGTCTTCCCTGACCCAGCTGCTGGCACAGATATTCCCTTCAGTAGAAAGAAAAGGAGAACAGTCCCATTAGTATGCAAGGTACCGTCACAGCTCCTGAGGTCTGGTAGCGGATCAGAGGATCAGCTCCTTTTACAGTCTGCTGAATGCTTGACCTGGCTTTTTAAGGAAAGCTGCACAGGATCCCCCCTCACTCACACACACACTCACACACACACTCACACACTCAAACACTTATACACACCCCAGTCACCCACTCTGCTCAGTGATGTTTGAAAATTTAGTTTGGAAGTCTCATCAAGGTTAATCAGTGTTGTAGTGAGAGTACTGTTTCAGCTCTGGAGTTCGTCAAACTTTATTTTTTCACACTTAATTTCTCCACCAGCGGTGATTCAACAGACTGGAAGCCGTACACGTTTGGCTTTGTTTCCTAAATAGCAGGTCACCCAATTAAATACTCCCTGGCTTTGTGTTTTGTGTTATTTGTAGGGATAAATGGACAATGGAGCACTTCCTTTTTTGGCTGGTTAGGAATGTGCTGCCTCAATGGCTGTTTGTTACCCCGGAAACAAATGAGCTTACAGTAAAACTTATGAATGTCATAGATTTCACTAAATATTAGAGCTGAAACAATCACCGGTAATCCATACTTTGAATATCTAATCTGCAGAAAATTTATCGGAAACCATTTTCATAATAGCATCAATCATATTTTTTTAAGCAAAAATGACAAAAAAATGCTGGTTTCAGCTTCTAAAGTGTGAAGATTTGCTGCTTTTCTTTGTCTTTTATGATATTAAATTGAATATCCTTGAGTTTTAGACTGTTACTGAGAGAAAATGGGACAAATGTGACTGGTGTTTTTCCACTATTTTCATAGAAATAACCATTAGTTGCACACCTAGTAAATATTATAAAAGTTAAGTATCATTTCTTACCAATACTAATATGTTAATATCTCTAAAACTGCATTACGGCTATGCAGTGTTTGACATGTCACAGTGCAAAACAGTGCAGACTGTGCTGCACACAGAGGTGCATCTCAGGCATGTAGCATATTTATTGCCTCAATACTGCAGATAAATGCAACACAGTCCCCAAGCTATAAAAACTATCCGCACATGTTCCCTCTAACCTTCACTGTGTCATTTCCACAGTGAGATTATAGATCTTTATGTTTTTAAATAGAGCGCTTTGTAACCTAATTACACATGGCTGCCGCCCTGCCTACCAACAGATTATAACAGCGTTTTTTAATCACTGGGATCTTACCTAAAGCACTAGTTGTGGGTTTTTTTTCCAGTTGCATATTACTCCCATTTATAATGTATAGTTGTCTAATGAGATTCTGCGCCCTGAGACAAACCGTCTGGGTCCTAATTGCGCTACAGTTCACCGAGCAGCTGGTCGACTCATTTAGATGTTAACACTCAATACTGCAGCATACTCTGATGTAGAGCGTCGAACATTAGTTATATGTTGATGGCAGAGCTGAGACTTGTAAATAAATGTCAAAAGCTTTTATAAAAACAGTGTACAACAGCAGAATAATTTTAAAGATATTGATGAAAGTTGTTCCTTTACTGATCTGGATCAGGTTTTTATGAATGTCTGTATCACTAGCTCTGCCTGATACAGAAGCATGCATGTGAACAGTATGTTTTATGTCTGCAACCAACAATAATTTGAATTTTCACTTAATCTGCTGGTTATTTTTTGCAATTACTCTGTTAATTGTCTATAAAATGTCAGAAAATCGTTTCAACAAGCCAGAAATGAAGATCTGATCATCACCCCAAAACCTAAAGATATTAAAATTTACTATCACATAAGACAAGAAAAGCAGCAAATCTGCACATTTTGAGAAGCTGGGATGTTTCATTTTCCTTGAAAATTTGCCAAACTGATTAATGGATTATAAAAATAGTTGCAGATTAATTTTCCGGTGATCCACAAATAGATGAATCAGATTTCACTGTGTGCACAGTTGGTGTCTTAAAGTCTGTCTGTATGTGTAGGGACAGGTACTGTCGGATTAGAGGAAGAGCGTTAGTGTGGTTATTGTGATCCTGGTGAAACTGAAAGTGGATTTTATTTGTCTTTTTTTTATTTAAACCACATCCTGTGTGTGAAATTCTTTAAAGGAACAGTTCAGTGCGAAGATGAGCTAAAATGATTATTTGAAATTCATGTTTTTTTGCACTTTATTAGCAAATCCAAGGACATTTTTTCTTTTTGTTGTATCTTGTAGTAACATATCATAACATCATGTGGACTTACAAGACATATAAGACACTAAAAATGCCATTACAGTGATGAAACATTAGTCATTGCACTTAACATTAGACTGCAAACAAAGAACTCTTCCTCCTCTGCCGAGCTCTACAAATAAAATCTATTATCTATTTTAATCCTATCCAATTTATCCTATTTTAAAGCACAACTTACATTTGTTTTAAATAATCCAACCAGAAAAACTAGAATTAAACCCTCATATAAAGAACTACACTGTATTATATTTATTCGACTGTGCATAAACAGTTTCTATTCACTTCATTTCTCTAATTGCTGCTCGGATGGTGTCTGTCGTGTGACGTTTTGACATGAAAATTCATTCCCTCATTCATTCATCGAGCGGGTCCTTTTATGTGCTGTGTTAAATTCACAGTGCAAATATGGCAGCAGTCGTTTTTTTTTTTTTTCAGGCCACCTCTCAGCCTCCTCTTCTGTGCCTCTCCGTGTCTGATTTTCATCTCTTTGGATTTGGAGTTGTCGTCTCGATATGGCCCTCGCACATACCAATCTTGCCCTCGTTCTGTCGGCTCTATCTCCCATCCTGCCTGGGCAGAGTGGTGCTGAAAGATCAGGGCTAATACTTCGCTTGGATACAGAGTAGGAAAGAGGAAGGAGGAGGGGGCGAAGGGGTGGTGGTGGGGAAGGGGGGGTTGTGAGGGGAGAGTTTGTAGTGGAGGAATTATTGAGAGTATCCTGCCAGGTTTATTTTTCATCCCGTGGAATTTTACATAGTAGCTGGGTTCACTGACTGTTTTTCACTGTGTGTTTGTGTCAAAGCTGACCCCGCTGATCTTAGCGCTGTGAGTAACACCGCTCACTGAAGCCTTTTCCACCTCTAAAATAAGCATTTCTCTTTTAGTTTTACAGTTTAAACTCTGGAATAGTTCCTGCATCTCTCTCTGTTCACCAGCTGCTGCTCCAGTTTTTTAAGTCGCTCCCACCGGATTGGCTGTTAGCTTTGGACGCGAGGCAGATTATCCCGTTGTCATGGCTACAACAAACAGGAAATGCCCTCAAGCAGGTAATGCTTCTGGGGTTGTTCCGGTGTCGCTGCTGCTGCTGCTGCTGCTGCTGCTGCTGCTGCTGCTGCGGGGAAACTCAGCTCATTACAGTTGCTCAGTCTTATCTGCTCCCACAATGCCTCCTTTTTTAGGGCGACGGGCGCTGCCAGGGAGCTCGACCATAAACGTCGTCTGGATAAAGATGCTTTGTCCCAAACAAGCCTTGAAATCCAAGGTCGACCCTAAACTCCTTATCTGCAGCTTCGTAGGTTAGGTGCTTAACATAGTTCGGAACAAAAATATCCACAGGAGCGCCGTCGCTTTGTGCAGCCCGCTTTCCTCGCAGTATATTGTGTCAAATCACTTTGATCGCAGAATATCAGCAGATGCCCTATTATTCCCAGCCGTCATGGGAGACTTCTCTTTCTCCGCGGGTTCCTCTTCATTACATATGCCCAGCTTCTCGAAAAAATCGGCCCTGAAATGTACTTCTCCTTAATCCCCCTCAGTGAAGGTGCAGGTCTGGGTGCTTTTGTACAGTCCCTTTGATGGTGGCTGATGGCCATTGAGTAGCTTTCCGAGAGCTCCGGCCTTTAAGCAGCTTGAGCTTGGTTTTTGTGTGCAGCTCTTAAACTGAAGAAAGAGAAAAGAGAGGGGCCCAGCAGTGGGAGGGAATCCGACTTTATTCCTTGCCCTCGGTACAGTCCATATTCCCCCCCTAGCGCACCCCATCTGTCTGTGACAATAATGTTGACGAGGGCAGGTTTGTGGTTTCTGGAATGTAAACTTTGCCACTGGGAACGGCATGCTATACGTCAGCGCTGCTATATGCTTTTATTCTTTGTATACTCTTCTGTTTCTTGCTTTTTTTTTTTTTTTCTTCCTGTGTCAGGCTGATTGTTAAGAGGTTGCAGACAGAAGCCTCGACCATCACAGTATGGATTTCTTTTTCTTTCTTTTTATTCAGCTCAGCCTATTGTTGTTGCACAGCGGCATCAGCTACAGAAGAGAGAAGCAATTATACACATTATGCTAAACCAAGCTCTTTTTTTTTTACCAAGTATAAACTGCATATTGTGTTATTTTGAAAAAAATATACACTTAAAATATAAACTACAACTTTATCGGTTGTACAGAGAATTTATTATGATATTTCTGCCAATTTGGGATCTTTAATTGAATTCTTACAGCAGCTATTTCTAACACGCAGCCCTCAAAATGAGCCAACGACCCCGCAAAACGAAAATGAATGAGGTTGTGAAGATCTTTGAATATTTTATAGAGGCTTGAGGAAGTGAAAGTATCCGGCATTTATTCAGTAAATAAGAAAATTAGAGATTATTATTCTCTCTCTTATTTCTTAAATCATGTCACTTCCTGGTTGAATACTGCTGCTTTTACACTGTAAACAGATGATGCAGCCCTGTGTTGCAGGATAGAAAACAGACTTTATTTAGCATGTCTCTTAGTGTGTGTGTGTGTGTGTGTGTGTGTGTGTGTGTGTGTGTGTGTGTGCGCGCGCTCTGTATCTCCCTCTTGTGGCCAAATAAGGAAGTGAAGCTGTTGGAAAAAAACACACTGGAAGATGCTTAAAAAAATGAAACCAGTGATTAGAATTTGGCTCCTACTGAAATAACTCAGCCATTAAATCTTTAAATGTTATTTTTACTGTACCCTGTGGCCACGTGGTTGCCATTTTTGTCTATTTATTCCCAGTGCAACCAGTCCCTGAACATGGATCCTGCCTTCCATTCAAACAGTCAACACCTTCCTCCCTCCCTCTCTGCCCGCCTGGCTGTTTGCTCCCTCTGTTGGTCATCAATAATACTACTGCTGCTCCCTTACCCCCTGTTAGCCCCCCTTTACCCCCCTGTCTGCTACACACTGGGACATTACCATTTGGTGAGACTGACTGGCTTTGGTGAGGGAGACGGCGGGGGTCCGGCAGGGGGTACTCCTGCGCTCAATGGTCTCTTTTGCATCGCCGGAGCTGCTGGATCTCTTTGTTATCGTTGAACGCCCACGTGCTGTTGCTGGAGAAACGGGAGATCGGCACAATCTCTGAATCTGCATGGATAAGCTCCGCGTGTTGAGCTCTTGACCTTGCGGGAAATCGAGACACGCACCGTGTGTGTGTGTGCGTGTGTGTGTGTGTGTGACTAATAAATTTAAAGCCCGTGACATTTGTTATGTAATTCAAGGTTAATCTAACACATAGCATCATCGTGGAGTGATATTGTAGCAGTTTTTGACTGCAGCGAGAGATCACAGCTGGATTAAGGCAGCAGGAAGAGATTTTACAGTGAGGTTTGGGTTCCTCCGTAGTGAATAAATGACAGCTGCAGTGCGCTCATCTCAACAGCAAGTGTCACCAGCGAGCAGGCTAATGCTACAAGCTGCCAGCAACACATGGGAGGGCCAACGTTTGCCTATCGATAAGTCGATTCCAATAATCAAGGGTGTGAAGGAAGTTTGAAGGACATACACTGAAATCATTGGATTGTTTCCATATCCTACATATGTTTATATCACGTGTAACGAGGGATATGTATTCAATTTCCTTCTTAAAAAAGAAAGCTTGGGTCCTCCCTCTGAGGGACATTGCATCCTCCAGAAGGTCGTGACCTCTAGCTTAGAGGTCACAGGCCCACTTACCATCTGTCCATACAATAATGATAATATCTGCAGAGTTTTCTTCAACATATATTCCTTGTGCCATCTGTTAAGAAACACACTCGTCAAAATCTGAAGATAACCGGAGGACACGTTTGCTCCTTTTGGTGCCTTTTTGCATTAAATATATTCTCCATCTGTTAAAACTGTTGAGGGTAATTTTCTTTCTACTTTGACACCTGATTCGACACTTTTCTGCCGTTTTCACACCTGCACAACAGAGGAAGAGGAAACAATAACAGTGACAATTTGCCATCATGTGTCATAAGCCAAGCCCCCTTTGAATCTGCCCCACTTCACCTCCTTTGTCATTCAAATAACCTCATGAATATTTTCTCTCTCCCTGATCTGACGGCTGTGAGAAGAAGGGAGGGAGAAAACAGGGCTGGAGAAGAAGGAGGTAGAGGCACAGAGACATGAAAGAGTCGTAATCTTCAACGTGGCGTGGTTTTTAGTCAGAGTAATGACCTGTGTGGCGACAGGCGAAGCTCGGGCTCGTGCGTAATTGGAGTGTGAGACGGCATGTCGCATCACAACCCAGAAATCACAACACACACACACACACACACAAATGCTTCCACTGTGCCTCAATAAGTCCTTTCTTTATTTCTCCCAGCACATCCTCCTGTCCTTGAAGGGATGATCTGCTTTTTCCACATTTTTCCAGGGCTTTCAGTCTTCTGCATTTTGAAAGAAAAGCTTTGAGAAAGCAGCCTGCGAGAAATCACAACAGAGCCTAATTACACGTGTCAAGCAACACAGTCACCTTTTTGTTTTGTTTTTTGACCTCAGCAGACCTGAGGAGAACTTTTATTTTGACATGAAGGACATAAGCAGTAAGACAATCATAAAATAAAAATTTCATCATCTAGAATGAACAGACACCACATGAGACATGAAGCATTTACACAGACAGGCAGAATAAAACATAAAATAACAATAAAATAAATAAATCATAAATAAAAACATTGACTAAGCGATTGTTAGTTTTTAAGAGATTCCACTGGTCAGATCATTTTCTAGTAACACAAAGATTTTCATTCATTTCAGGGACTTAATATAGTTATGTTTCATTACAGTAGCACATGAAGATGGGTGGGGTCTTTATAAATTTAGCCTTATGAATAAAGAATTTCCTAGAATAAGTAAAACATTAGTAAAACATTGACCTTTAGATCTTATATTTTGTCTTCTAATAATACACCAAAATGAATATTATTATGATCTATAACAGGCATCGCTGTGGTTTTGCTACTTAACTATTCCGCGATTTGTCTCCAGAATAACTGTGTACGAGAGCATGAAACAAAGAGATGTCTGTTGTTTCAATATCACCTTTACAGAAAACACATTCACTGCTCTTAAAGCCTAATCTGAATCTTAAAAAATCACTTTAAGAGTAGAAATCATTCATTACTTTATAGTGTCTTTTGTTTTGGGTGAAACCGGGTGTTTGTAGAACTTCATTATCAGTTTAGATACTGTTGGTTGGTCAAAGATATTCAAAATATTATTTCTACAAGACTGAGCAGGGTAAAAAAAAGCGTCAGAGTCACACAGTCACCTTGCTGTGCCGACCAGCCTGTTTGTTTGCCATTACACTGTAGCCGTGCAGGACTCGCAGCCTGAATGTAGCCTCTGGGCCGACTAGTGGGTGAAAGGTAAAGCTAATGAGGCGAGTGGAGGAAATACTCGTAACCTATGAATGCACTCCTGACAAAGGCCAGCACTGAAACACAGGAAATGAAGGTGCTCTTGACGTGGCCTTCTCCTTTTGTGAAGTGGCTTTAGAGCACATTAGCTCGCCTATTGTGAGGAATGCTTTGCACTCAAAGGGCCCGATATAATTTGCCTGACTTTTAGTGGCTTTGCTTCCAGTTGTGAATCATCATCATCGTCATCATCATCATGTCATAACTCCCTTATATATGGCAGTTTGTTTCTGTGTACACATGTAGGGGAAAACCAGGTCGAAAGTAACACCGGACAAAAATAACACGGTGATTTTCTCCGAGCCCGTATAAATATGATATGTCTAATTGCGTCAGCATGTATAGCAAGCAACACGTAACAGAACTGTGAAAAATCATGTGGATACGTCAAACTTTCACAGAGTTTTACCCAAAAAACCGTTTTCAACCAAAGTAAGTAAATTCACTCAAGCGGTACATTTTTTTTGTTGTGTTTTTATTGTTTCATGTGTCGTCGTCGTGATCATTTGACAGATTATTTTGTATTTTTACACATCCTGAAGTTTGTCATGTCAGAGTTTTTCAGTATAGAAGCAAGTCGGGTTTAACTGTCAGGAGTCATCGTCGGGTCAATTTGTAACAGCTGTTTCTGTCGTCCCTCGACAGTAACAACGAGCTTAAAATAAATTATATTTAACTGTAAATAACTTGATATGTTTCGAAGCAGGAATGGGCTGATCTTTATATGTCTAAATGTCATCATCTATGTTCTAAAAATGAATTTTAATGATTTTTTTATTAAGATAAAGGACTTAATATTATTGCAGTTACATATTAACAAGGACATTGTCAGACATTTCTAATAAAAACAAGAATAATATAAACAATTCAAGTTCATACTGTTGTGTTATTTTCATCCCGACTGATGGGGTTGAAAGTAACAACACGCAACTTCCATTCAAAGTCAAATCATACTGAAGTCATTCCACATTTTTTATAATAGCACCACGTATTGATTGAACACACGTGTGAGTTGTTGATCACGACGAAAATTAGTTCCTGTCTGTTACTTTATCTATTTAAAATGACGTTTATCTGAAAAGTGCTACTTTCGTGCTGGTCCCCCCCCCCCTATTAATGATATGCAGCGTGGCCCCTTTAAGAGCCCAATGTCCTTTTTTGAGAATGAGCCCAGACGCGGAGCTCTGTGTGTGCTGACCGTGGCCTCTGGGTTGGTCAGCGGGGGGAAACTGCAGCAGAGGAAGGACTTACTGATCCTAACCTCCCCAGCCCCTGTTTAGACCAAACGGCAGCCTCACCACGCTGCATGCCCTTATCTTCCAATGGAATGCAACAGCTGTGCGGGGGAGAGGCAGGGTGGGCTGGCTGAAACCCCCTTGCCAGACCCCCGCACAGCTCTCTCTCCCCCCCCCCCCACACATACACACACACCACCACCACCACCACCACCCCAACCAAGGGACGTGCCGGGCTCCTGAAAGGCAGCTCAACTAAAAAGTGAGCTAGACACAGTGAGAGACTCGGCAGGGCTGCTGCACATTCAAAATAGTGGGAGAGGGAGGGAAGAGAGAGAGAGAGAGAGAGAGAGAGAGAGAAGGAGAGTCAGGGACAGGCAGTGCTGAAAAGGAGAGCACAAAGAGAAGGAAAGTGGAGCAGGGGAGGGGAACAGGAGGCTGGGTGAAGGGAGAGGGAAAGACAAAAGAAGGAGAGGGGAGACATAGCAGGGTGAACGGAGGGGACTGAGCAAATGGCTACGGAGGAGACGGCGGGGGGAGCCAGGAAAGCCACCAAGAGCAAACTGTTTGAGTTCCTGGTCCATGGAGTGGTGAGTGGCGCTGTCCGTCATTCCCGTGAAGGGAGCTGGGCTCTGGCATGCATCTGTGTGCGCGTCTGTGTGTGCAACTGCTGCTCAAGTGTGTGTGTGTATGTGTGTGTGTGTGTGTGTGTGTGTGTGTGTGTGCATGAGTCGGCGCAGCAGCAGCAGCAGCAGCAGTCTGTGTGTGAGAGATAGCTGGGTAAGCTGGCCATGTGAAGGTTATTTCCAGCCCCCTGGATTCCAGCCTGTTAGGAGATGGCTTGAAAGAACAAGAAGTGGAGCAGCATGGATGGATGGAGCTGAGCAGGGGAAGGATGGGTAGCAGCAAGGATTTCAAACACAGAAATGGATAATTGTAGATGTAGAAGCTAAAGCAGCAGCAAGCAAGCAGCAGCAGCAGCAGCAGCAGCAGAAGAGAAGCGGCGAAAAAGCAGCCAGCTCCCCCTTCGGCTAACGGAGGAGCTCACTGAGCATGCTTCCCTGGGAGTCACAGAGAGAGAACGGGGGAAATGACGAGTCCACTCAAAACAACACACACAGAGCAGCCTTCCAGGCAGCGTGTTATTGGTTGGTGGAGGGATTTGAACCTGTAAGGTCACGAGACAAAGCAGGCGGCCAATCCTGGAAATCATGCAGAACAATCAGTCCATTCATGTGAAGCTAGCGTGAAATGTCAAGTCAAGTGTTGCTTATGGTTAGAGGTTAGGCAACTATTACCATAAGCCTCGTACAGTGCTGCACATTAATAACAGAACATGGAGTACAGTGGCGGTTTGTTTTGCCAATGAGCTGAATGAATTAGCGGATTCAGGCTGTAAAAGTCCGGTCACTTATACTTTGTTGTTGAAAGTTTGAACGGATGTGACTTTGATAGCTAAACTGACTCAAGCGTGTGAATAAACTGGTCATTTATGGCGTGTTTTACCCCTTAATATGAAGCCTGTGACCCCTCATCACAGGTCGCATGTCCACGAGTCCATTTGATGAGTGATTTCCCCTTCTCAGTTAAGTATTTTTGGGGGGTATTTTGTTCCTTTATTACAGAGATGACAGAAAATAAGCTGAGAGAGAGAGAGATGAGGAATGACATGCGACAAAAAGACCCTGGACGTTGTGGCGCTTGATTGGTGCCTTAAACCCCTAGTCCACCGCCATGCCCCTCATTTGAATACTTTTTACATCCCTGAAGGTGTAAAAAAAAATACATACTACAAGAAAAATAATAATTTTGTGCAGCAGAATCCAGTTTTTATTATTTTCAACTCCAAAAATCACCTGGTGACCACTCAGATTAATCTCTCAACTGCTTTTTAGGCCCCGACACCTGCGTTGAAGAGTGTTTCTAGATATATATTTCTAGAGCTGAGACGATTAGTCAATTAATTGCTTGGTTGAGTCATTTTTTGGTGCTAAAATACTAAAAAAAAGTCTCTGGCTGTGGCCTCTCACATGTGAGTATGTCGTGTCCTGTCTGGGTTTTTAGACTTTGGACAACCCATTTTAATATGTCAGCTTGGGATTTGGGAAATTGTGACGTTTTATAGACCAAATTATTAATCAAGAAATAATCAAGAAAATGATCTTAACAGACCAAATTCTTCCCTCATAAATGTACATCTCGTTCTGAAAACCTTTGCGCAGCATCCGGAAACTCAGTATCACCCTCTAAGTTCATCCGGAAGGTCAAACAGACTTCACGGTATTTGCATGGCGACCTTTATAAACCTTTATATTTAAGTCATTTCTAAAAAAATAAGAAAAAAATCACAGAACTCGCTCGACTAAGTTCTGGTTTGAGACTTAACTCCATTTTAATGGGTGCTGATGTTGGGCGTAGTGCCACCAGGTAGATTTATATACTGAAACAAGATGAGGTATTGTCTCTTTGACAGGAGCGGTCATTACAGAGTCTTTGGTGCTCGGCTACATCCACCCGACGCAGAGAGACAGACTTTAGGCAACAATGGACCAGGTGATTGATGAGCCAGATGAGTGTGTCCTCTCAACAGACCAATTAACCTTGATGAGGCTCTGGCTGCTCCAAGCCAAATATTTCCCTCTGCTTATTTTCTCTCATGCCTGCCTCTCCCCTCTCTCCTCGTTCTCTCTCCCCCAGATTTTAAGATGGAAAAGTCTTGTTATAATAGTTGCGGCAGGTTCCTCGTTGTGTATACTGCAGAATGAAGAAATATTTATACTATGGGATACGGGGATGATTCAGTGCAGTTTTTTAGCTTGTGGCAACAGATGACGTTTCCTTCCCCCCCCCCCCTTCATGAAACGGAGCCAACTTAGAGCTTTTAGACGTACATGTACAGATGCATTTACACATAAAAAATATATATTTAAATACAGTATATGCTAACATTGTTGTGGTTACCGAAGGTCGTAGTGTTCCTGCCTCCTAGCAGTGTGTGTGTGTGTGTGTGTTGTGGGGGGAGAGTGTTCGGCCGAGGTCTGGTTCTAGGACTGATGGGTGGGCTGAAGGCCTGACTTAGGTCTCTTCTTCTTTCTCTCTCGTTATCTGTCTCACGTCCCTCTGCTGCTGGTGATGAGAGGAGCCTTCCAGCGCTTTGCGCCGAAACATAGTATGACGGACTCTAGCTTCGTCATCTATAAGTTGTGTTTGTGAAAGAGAGTAAAAGATCTCAGACCACCACCTTTCCTCAGACATCTCAACTTGCGTAACCGTCACATAATCTTCACATTCTGACACTTCACAGTATCTCCTGATACCAAAACTTCTGATTCACAAATCTATTTTTCATTCACAAATATGAATTAATGTGAATAATCCTTAATTCAGCTTTCAGAGAGCTGAAACAGTGTGTTTTTAGGTTTTACACTATTCATTTATAGAGAAAAAAAAACTAAAATCACAATATTATGGTTCTATCTTACATAAAACAGGAGAACATAACAGCTGTAATGATTTCAATGAATGTTATTGAATGCAACAACATATTTTTAATGGGGATTTTTAAAATTTTTGAGCCCAGAACACTCTCTAAGTACAAAAATGTGTATCAGCTGTACAAAAATAGTTTAAAATATTTAAATTTTTGTATATTCTGGGTCACATCATAACATTTCAGGCTAAAAGGATGATCTTTAGGGTGTTTTTATGGCTCTCAAATGTAAAAACAGGTCAAATTTGACTTGAACAGCATGTAAGGGTTAAATTGTTGGTTCACCCAAATGATAAAAAACATACTTTTTCACTTAACTCTAGTGGTATCTCACAGCGCAGATACTGTAGTGTTGATTTTCTTTGCCCGGGTTTGGACATCTATGATATTTCTGCTCCCAGCGTTCCAGTACAGTGGAGGCGACTGGAATTTTCAGTATTGTGGTGGCAACACCGCTGAAAAGATGAATTTAAAAGATTTAAAAGCCACTTGTCTTTCCAAACACAATGCCTTGGTTACTCTGGATAATTCACAAACCTTGCCTTGATCAGTTTTCATTGAAGCTACTATCTACCAAAGAAATATTTTCCATAAAAACTGTGCTCAATGAGTTCTTTGGACCATCCAGAGGAACGGAGACACTGTTTTAGAAAAAGGCCTGTTTCAATTAAATTCTATTCACCTCTGTTGTGTTTGAGCGGAGGCAGAAATGTCAGAGGTGTACATGTCAAAATTTCAGCACACAAAACCAAAACTATCTGCTTTTCAATTTGGATGAACTGACCATTTAAACTGAATAAAAACCCATCATGTGATATTAGAGGTGGGCAATGTGGATAAAGTTCTCTATCACAGTTTTATATCATGACATTATATATATATACATGTATATAGTGATAAGGTAAGGTTTCTGGGGAATCTATTGAGAAAATTCAATACCAGACAAATAAGATTACATCATCTCATTGATACAAAAACAATATAAAAATTCAAAATTACCGTAAAGAAGTCCTGCTCATTGCCCAAATTGGCTCAATATGAGCAAGATCGTCCCAAGATATAAATAGTCATCTCTCTCAGCCCTGTTTGACAGATAAGTTTACAACACATATATGATTGTAGGAATAAGCTACAATTATCCTGATGGGGGCTGGGGTACGGATATGGTTGAAATCAGTATTACAGTATTATTATGAATATGTTTTAGCCATGCTAGACGGCAACATGGCTCAAGAGATCGTCTCGGTCCGAATATCTGATGAATTGGCATTAAATTTAGTACAGACGTTCATGTTCAGCTCAAGATGAATTGTAATAACTTTGGTGACGCCCTCACTTTTCATGGAGCTTCATCATCACCAATACTTTGTTTTATACCTTCAAAACTAATAACATTCCCATTAGCCTCAGCTACGCCTTGTGTTCAGTGCTAGTTAGCAAATATTAGCATGCTAACATGCAGAATTAAGGTGGTGAATGGTAAATATTATAGCTGCTAATCATATGTATGCTAGCTTTGTTATTGTGAGCATGTTAGCTTTTAGCTAAAGCACTTCTGTGACTAAGCACAGCCTCACAGAGCTGCTAGCGTAGCCGCAGAGTCTTGTTTCTGTATTGATATTAACAAAATGACATGTAAAATAATCAAATTTATGTCCAATGCTATGTAATGTGTTCCACTGTTATGCTTTACAGCAGACAACGTGTCATCACATGTGGAAAAACACCCCAAAAAAACCCAATGACTAATTTAGTGTTTGATTTTATAAAATGGTCTTGGAATGATCAGTCAGAATTTTGTAAAAACAATAATACGATATGATCATGTCATCATGATACGATTCCACCGAGACGAATAAATTTAATTATTATTAACATTGATATAAAATATGATCTCTATGATTATCCCACAATATTGAAATCTGGAAGCAATATCGAAACCTAATTGGTCATAACAAAAACGGAGACTACTTTGTGTTACGTCCAAAACGATGTAGTCACACATTAAAAAATTAAGGATTGATTTCTGGAAAAAATTAGTCAACGAGCCAACGAGTAACCTCATCTTCGGGTTTTTTAATAGATTTCAGGGTTCCAAATGAAGCCTTTGAGGGGCCATCCATATTACAACCCACAGATTCATATGTTTAGTACAGTGTGGGTTAAGTTTGGCCTCTTCAAATCCCTCCAGCCTTTCCATAGATGCCAACACACTTCTCAGATATCCATCCACATGGCAGATTCGATTGCTGGCTGGCTGGCTGGCTGGCTGTGCTGGCTGGCTGGCTCGTAGAGCTCCGGGCAGAGCGTTGGAGTCAGTTCAGTATGTCAGATTATAGAGTACCACTCGATTTTAGGGGAAATTCATCGTACACATTATCCAGCTATCCTTTTGTGTATCTGTTATCTTGAAAGGCTCAAATTCTCCAGACAGCCGATTGTAACAGCGGCGTTCGCTGTCTGGGCGGGACTGGCTGCTGAAAGTCTGAAAAGTGTGTGTGTGCAGATGTATGAAGAGGGTGTTACTGTCCTGTCCAGTTTATAGGAAGTAGACAGAAAAAGAACTGTTAAGACTCCACAAGGTGACAACATTTGAGCCGGAGCGCCGGACCATATGTTGCTTTATCCTCCTCTCCGGTTTTGAGACCCTTCTCAGTTGCTCTGACCCCGACATCCCCGCCCCCCACCGACTAAACTCCCCCGCTAGAGTGACAGCGACGCCTGCTTAGGCTTCTTATCACAGGATCTCTGCCTGGTCACCATTTCACAGCGCGCATAATACGTCTGTCTTAGCCTGTTGTTTGCTGTCACAATCTCTGATGTTGTTTGAGTTATTAAATATTTCTGCATTTATATTCTCACGGTTTAATATCTTGCTTTTAGTTTCCTTTTTGCTCTCCCTGCTGCTGTTTATCTTCCTGCTCTTTGTTTGCTCTCTGTTTAAAGAGGTTTTTCCACGTGTGTGTTTGTGGACAGTCTAAAGATCACATCAGATATGTGTATGTACGTGGCGTGATTGGCATCTAGAAGTGACAAACAGTATGAAATGTTTGGAAAACATGTGTAGCTGCCTGGGGTTATGAAACTCTTTTTTTTTTTTTTAAATTTGTATCCTTCAGCTGTCCTCGTTCTGTTTAAACACAAATTTATTTTTGTGGGTTTTTTTTTGTCAACAATTGTATAAAGATTGGGCCGATTTGTGTCACAGCTCTGGTATACAACAAGGTTCAGATGCGAATAATAGAGAGGCACTCTCACTCTCTTCTGTCACAGTTTAAAATGTCCACCATGACACATACTCTGTCTTATTTATAGTTTGATTTACTGAGAAACCATCAGTGATCTCCATATTTCTGGATCAATTTATACTTTTAATGAATTGCGGTGGTGAAATAAGTAAGAAGGGCATTTATTTCAGTACAATTTGCCACTTCAGTACTTCAATTTTTTGCTACTTTATGCTACTATATACTTTATTTACAAGGTACTTTGTAGATTTTAAATACAAGCCTGTGATGAGTTTATGAAATACGATGCACTGCTTTACATCAAAACCACCCAACTGTCAGGGCTGGATTAACCCGCTAGGGGGTCAAGGGGTAAAAGTAAGCTGCAGGCCCCTAATCAGCCCCCCATGCTTCCTTTAACTCCTCGAGTAAGTTATTTGATTAAATGCAAATATCAAAGTTATTTAAACTGAATTTAATACATGTGCTACTTCAAGATATGCCTCAAGATAAAGTAATCACACAGCAGCTACTTTAAGACCCAAAATCATTTTAGTTTAGATTGTGCGTTAATGATCCATTTTACCAAACAAATGTGCAATTAATCACATTTCCACAAAGTAATTGTAGTTGTCCACTTTGCCCAGTTGGTAACCCTTGACAACAGTATGTGAGGTAGTTAAAATCAAGACACTACATTAAAATGTCGCTTACATGTTAATGAATTAGTAATAATGCATTAAGAGTACTTTTACTTTTGATACTTGAAGTACATTTGGCTCATAAAACTTTGAATGCAGTACTTGTCATATTGCTACTCTTACTCAAGTAAAGGATCTGAATATTTCTTTCCACCACTGATGTATTTAAAGTAATTACATTTAAATTAGAGGATTAGTCTTTCTCTGTAGTGTTTGGCCTTGAGTTCTCGGGGTTCTTCACATACAGGAGGTCTGTGTTGTGGTTGAAATCAAAGGATTTCTTTCTATCATACAAGCCTCCTCTGCTCGGTCTCAGACAATAAAATAGAGGCGGGAGGCAGCTGTTGCTATGGGAGTGACAAGCACAGGTGAGAGATCCCCAGTTGTTCCCAGGCGTCAAGACGGGAGTGTGGGACTGCAGGCTCTGACACTGTTTGCATTGTTTAGGAGGAGTGTGTGTGTGTGTGTGTGTGTGTGTGTTTGAGTGTGTGCGAGTTTGCACGCTGCTGAAAAAGGAAAAAAAAAATCTTCATTTACTCTGTTTTTCAGCCATCAAATGTGATTTTTATTTACACAAGACAAAAGAACAAGAGAGAAACAAGACAATAATGTTTGTTCTCAGCACAGATGCTCTTGTTTCTGGCTTTTTCTGGAAATTTGAGTTATCTTTAAACAAGACAAAATAAAACTGATTGCTGCTTTAGTATCAGTGGATTTCTTTAAATGTTTAATGATTTGGATACACCTGAAATTACTGTATCTCACACCAGATTTATTTTGCCTAAATGACACGCTCTATATTTCCTGTTGCTCTCTAACGTTAACCGTATAAAGGCCTGAATATACTACGGACATCACGGACGTGTAGTAGTTCTGTTTATTTCACTTGCTGGAGTCCGCTTGGAGGATGCGTTCCACACATGCGGCGTAGATCAGCGTCTACAAGAATGGTGCCCTTGTAGCGTAGTCACAACACATTGGAGGTACGCAGATGTCCGCACAGCACACACCCTCTGATGACGAAATTTACGCCGCACAGACCTTAGCGGACCCTCACGAATGCAGAAAAGTATAATTTCGGTTTAACAAAGACGTCTCATAACACTTAAATCTTCACTAAACTGTTTCTTTCATGTTTGTGGCTCCTAATAGAAAAGTCTCAAAACACAGAAATCGTGTAAATTGACCTCATTAAATTGCACAAAGCATATTGGTGTTTACCAGCTCAACTGCTGTTTGATTGCTGAAAGGCTACCAAAGGTAGGCGAGAAGTAGAACATCTAGAGAGACTGTTTATTTTGATCTTAAGTTTCAATTTGTCACTTCCTGTTGACAGAGAAATCTTCCTAGTTGTAACCAGAGCACTCACCAAAATATCACTTCAAACAGTGGCAATCTGGAGCTGATTTTGCAGCTCTACTTCATGATTTTGTCAAAAAAAAAGAAAAGAAAAAAGGTCCAGCAGACGGAAATGCATAAAAACTGATCTGATGTTTCATCTAATTCTCCTTTGTTATATTTTTAGAAATAGTAATTTGTGATTATAATTAATCAGATGACACAGTAGAAGATGTTTTTCTACGTTCATGTGACCCTCCTCTCTCCTGGTCTCTCCTCACCAGCGTCCTGGCATGCCGTCTGGAGCGAGGATGCCCCACCAGGGAGCTCCCATGGGCCCCCCCGGTCCACCGTACGGCGGGAGCCCGGCGGTGCGGCCCGGCCTGCCCTCCCCGGTGATGGAGCCCAGTCGTAAGAGGCCTGCCCCCTCCCAGCAGGTCCAGCAGCAGCAGCAGCAACAGCAGCAGCAGCAGCAGCAGGCCGTCCAGAACCGGGCCAGAAAGTGAGTCCGAATCCAGTTGACCTCTAAGTCCTACCTAAACACTGCATGGCTTGCATTTGGCTACTCTTTGTGTGAGATGGTTGAGATCCATGTAGACCACAATGGCTGTCTTTCAACCTAACATGTCAAAAATGAATGAATGGTTGATTCAAACATCTAATTTTGCTCATATTGGCGTGGACCCTCATAACCAAATATGGAAATTATCACAAAAAATTATTTTTGGTACTGTCCAAAATGTGTCTGTCACACCAAGCAGCAAAAACTGTCAAGTACCAGACGTAGGTAACAAATTCATAGTTTGATTTTTGACTCTGATAACACAGTTCCTGGTTTAACTCATGATTTTGCTAATTTTAGACTGTATTCTAATGAGGCTTTTGGTTTTTTTATGGCTGTTCGTGTCAAGACAACATAAAACACAATATATTTGAGAAGTTTGGCTTTTTTTGTTTGGGGTTTGGAGAAAAAAAACATGGTTCAGTTTAGCGTGTTAGCATGTAATAGCATAAAACACAAAGTACAGCTGAAGCTGATGGGAACGCTAGTAGTTTCACAGGTATCGGATAAAATTTTGACCCGATGATGGCGTTAGATGGAACGTTAAGTTATTTTAATTCACCCTAAAGGGGGACATGAATGTTTGTATAAACTTTCATGGTAATCCAGTCGATATTTTTATATTTCACTCAGGACCAAAGTGGTCAACCAACATTGCCATCCATTAACATAGCTAATAAAAAATGCTAAATATTTTCTAGTTCAAGCCTCTCAAATTTCTGGATTTGCTGCTTTTCTTTGTTTATATAATTGTAAATTGGATATAATTTGGTTTTGGACTGTTGTCAGACAAAACAAGCCATTTGAAGACGCCAACTTTGGCCATTGGAAGCTGTGAGGAGCATTTTTCCCTATTTTTTTGACTTTGTGTAGATTAAACAATCATGGATTCATAAAAAAAGAGAGTAATTGTTTATGAAAGGGGTCATAAAAATAGTAGCCTTACATTTCAAGACAGTGAGAGTAGACATACTGTATCTACAACAGCCATTTCTACACTGTGATCTCCTAAAAACTGACCTTCAGAGTCCGCATCTCAGAAACCCTGTTGATGAAGTGAAACCATTACCTTTGTGTGTTTCTGTTCAGCTTTCATTTCAGTTTTTGTTTCTAGTTTTCAAGCTTGCACATTGCCCTCCTTCCCAACTGCATCTTTGGTCTTGCTCACTTTGCATCCAAATCACTGACACGACCGAATGTTTCCTCTCTGTTCCTCCTTTATGTGTCTTTTGTTTATGTAGTCTGGTGTGCACCTTCATATTCATGTGGCGTCCACACAGCTGTCTGCAGACGATCAGGCTCTAGTATGTTCTTTGGCATATTGTTACACTATCTATTGTCAGCTATTCATCTAGCGTGTACAAAAGATCTGAACATCAGTATCCCAGGCACACACACACACCAACACACACACACTTGCACGCAGACAGTAGATGGATGTCTATAAGGAGACGAGTGTGTGGCAGGTATGGTCATTAGAAAGAAGATCGATATGCGCACTCAGTGGACCTCTGTCTCTCTCTGTTTCACTCTCTCGGTATCTGCAGCACGATTGATCCACTTACAATTAAGCGAGCTTGTCGAACAGGTCAGGGGAAATGTTGTCCTGCGTCGGGGGCCTCAACCCCCCAGAGCAGCCTGGCTGGCTGTGGAGGGTGTGATCGATGGTCCAGGGTGACCCACCCAGGTGTCTGTGTCTCTTTGTGAGAGTGAGAGTGCGTCCTCTGACAAACAAGTTGATGTCCCAGCTCGCCGTTTCTCCTCCATCCCGCTCGGACCCCACCGGCTGCCAGCTGTGGGCGGGCCACCTGTGTTTGCAGTGTCATTGAGACCTTATGGTCCCAGCAGGTTGATGCTAAAAATAGGGCTAAATTCCTGTTTTGTTTGCATTAAGTGGTAGGAATAGTTTTGCATCACCCAAAACAGGAGAGTTGTAGCTGTGTCTTTGAAGCAGGGAACTCTGTGAAGACACAAGTGAAGATAAGTAATAGTAATGTCAGTTACACTGAAATAGCTATTTAAAGTCTGCCTCCATAAGCTGCTGGTCGTTCCAGACCATGCCAGGCTGTAGCAGCAGAAATCCGAAGTCGCTCAACTGATCAAGGCTGCATTTTTATCACTTATAAGTCAAACGTTTCATTTGTAAGGAGAAGAATGTGTTATTTGTTCTTTCAAAAGTTACAATAGACAATAGTTAGTCTCGCTTTAAAGAAAAGTCATCTGCATGGATCATATGTGCCTTAAAATGCTCACAATTTGCTTAAAAGTCACAAAAGACAAAATCTATCAAAAATAATGCATCAAAATCATAGTCTTTAAAGATCAGATGCTTATTATACTTTCCATTTGCAAAGTTATGTTGCCGTGTAATAAATGTCATCTATGTAAACCTTTTTATGTGAACCAACTAGAGCTGTTTTTTTTGTTTTTTTACGATTTTAATATTTCATTAATCATTTAAATCATTATTTTAAGCAAAAATGGCACCAAAAATCACTTGTTAAGCTTTTCAAATGTGAATATTTACTGGCTCAATATCTTTGTCTTTGGACTGTCAGTTGGACAAAAGCAATTTGAGTGTGTGAATTTGGGCACTGGGAAATTGAAATGGAGGTTTTCCAATATTTTCTAGTATTATAAAAACTAATTAAGTGGAAAAAATCATCAGTAGATGAACTGATAATGATAAATAATGACTCCTGTGTTTGACCAACATGTGCTGTGGTGTCATAAAGCTTGAGGCTTCTTTAGTTAGTTAGTTATTTTATGCGTTAGAGAGTTGAATGACCATGTAACCAACCATGGTTTTCTAGCAACAAACACACAGCACAGTGTAATGTAAAGATATACAAGGAAGCTGTTTAAACAGCAAAAAAGTTCAACAATGTTGCACTTACCAAAATTTCCTGTGAAGGCGATGATGAGAACGGACTTCAGTTAGTTGAATTGAAGTCATAATTCACCCAATTCTTGATATTATAACGAACAGCAGCAGTTTTGCTCTTACAGTCTGTCATATTTTGACTACGAGTGACTTGCTGACAAGCTGAATTAAATTGTTTTACTGATGTTTTCTGGATAGAAGTTTCAAGCCATCTGCAAAATGCGCTCTGTAGCACCTTTAACCACAATGAACAGTGATATCAGAGCGTACTGATCACACCCAGAGAGACATTTAACATCTGATGGTCAGCAAAAAAACATGATTTCCAGTTGATGTGAAGCTACTCCTGAATGGTGTGCTCATTTATTCTTCAGAAACTAGCTTAATACATCTCCTCAAATATTCTGGTGTACACATAAGTTGGTTTTTTCTTTCCTTTTTTGAGATTTCTCTTGAGGACTATGTTACTACTACTAAGCTCTGTTTCTTTTATGGACATTAACACCTTGGTTTTTTCAAGTAATTCTGGCCTTTGTCCTTGAAGTCTCACCTAAAAATGGTTACCTTGGACTCTTCAGTTTGCTTAGGAGTATCGCTGGATTTATACAGTAATGAAACAGGTTTCTTGGTCGTAGGCCGGCGGATTTAAGGTGCTGAACTGAGTGAATAAGTAATTTGCATGTTGACTTCATCTGCACCGGAGAGTCCAAAGCTCATTATCACGTCAATGCAACATCTAAATTTCAGAGCGATCCTGAGCTGAATTTAAAAAAAAAAAGAAACTCACACACTGCTTGTCTACTCCCTTCCCTCTGCTGCTCTGTGATCCACAAGTTCACAGTGTGTCCATTATCAGTGTGTTGTCTGTCTGTGTGTGTGAAGCATGATTGTTTTGGTTCACTGAGAAACTTTGTTGAATGAGCGTGTCCCTCAGACGAGCAGGACGCCTCCCAGGTCCTCCTCCGCTGCACTTTGTGCGTGCATGGACACAGTTACACGACCATCCCAGTGCCTGCCCTTGTCTGAGTTTTTAGAGTTTGCACCTACTAACAGACCCTTGAACTTAACACACATCCAATACATACAGACATACCAGAAAACCACCAGGTGTTACCCCTCTGACATCCTTCTTTCTTGCCACTGAGTGTGTGTCTCGCCACAACTCACTAATCGGATCAACCTTCGAATCCTCACCAATTCTTAGGAAGCCAGTCGGATTCCCCGGAGCCAATGAGATGCCGGCGAGGCAGATGGACATGAGAGAGCCCCAATCAGATCCCACGCTCGGATCAAAGTAGGAGTTTATTCTGCTGCATGACCGTTTTCTTACGTTTGATGACTCTGGCCTTTTTAGCCTTTTCACCTGAGCCCAGCACTCCCTGAATGAGTTGTCATGGCCAAACATACTTGTACGTACAGCCTCCTACAGTAGATGACACCTAAAATGTAGTGGTGCATGCTTTGGACTGGAGCATGGCATGATGGGAACAGTTTTTGTTGCAGCTAGGGCAGAAAAATAAAGTAGACTCCAATATCGAACCCTTTTTAAGACATTGTTAAAAAATGGCAGATGTTGTGATGCAGGTTTGTGTTTTCCTTTGCATTGCAGCCCCGGATCTTTCAATTCTCCTTGCAGCAGGCTGGTTTCAGTATTTAGCATGCTGATGTAACACACTGCTTCACAGACCGTTGCAGTGCTCTGTGGTAGGATATTTCTCTACACTGCAAAAACAAAACTTCTACAAATATAAAAAATATTCTTTGATCTAGAGAAGTTTGCTACTATCAAACAGGTTTGGGCAATATGACGATATATACTGAGAAAGGATATGATGTAGGAAAAACTCCCCTTATACCATTTATACTGTGGTATCTTTTCCTGTAATAGCACTGGTTAGATTAAGTCATTGTTGGTAATGTGGTTAAATAGTGAGTACTTTTATTTTTCAGGTATTTAAGTCACTGAATTAGCCGAAAACAGCTTATTTTATCGTTGTCAAATTACTTTCGGGGAAGTGTTTCAGGCAATTTAAACTTAACCACAAAATATATTGATATTTTGATATAATACTACCTATACTGTGATAAAAGATTTTATTCATATCGCTTAACCTAAGTATCAAACAAAAAAATCAGGTAAGCAAAAATAAAAACTAGCTAATCGTTAAAGGAATAGTTTGACTCTTGTTTGCTTTCTAAGAGTTAGATGAGAAGATTAATACTTTAATTTTTTGTACTAACAAGATATAAAATGTTAGTTAGTGAGCTTTAGAGTTGCTGGTAGGCAGATTTTAATACTTTTAGACAGAGCCAAGCTAGCAGTTTCCAGTTTTTATGCTAAGCTAAGCTAAGCTAAGCGCCTGCTATAGCTTCATATTTACTGGACAGCTGTTACAGTTGTGTTGAGCTTCTAATCTAACTCTAAAATAAGCATATTTAAAAAAAAAATGTTGCTTTGAATTAGTAAAACAGCCTTAAAGGTCTGTCTTAAAACAACAGTCAGGTTGTTTTTCTTTCCATAATCCTCCTGTTCATACTGACCATTAGAAGATCCCTTCATAAAGCACTCATGATTTAAGTGATGGGAGCCAAAATCCACAGTCCTCCTTCTGTGCAAAAATGTATTTAAAACTTTATCTGAAGCTAATATGAAGCTTCAGCCGTCCAAATTATTTAAATCAAGTCGATATCTTTCAACATTATAGTCTTTTTAGTGCCAAAGTCTGTTTTTTTGTTACTATACTTCCACCGCAGCTCAACAGGGAAACACTGTCCGAGGAAACACAAAGAGGGAATTTGATGCTAAAACTCAGACTCTCTTTATCGTCAACTCATCCTTACACAAATATACATTTGGGATGAAATACTGCTTCCTAGGAGCCTGCGGTCCAACAGTTAAACAGGTAGACAGCGCAAGACATAAAACATAAGGACGTAAACTAAACAAAGACAGTAAATGTGGCAGATATCCACTTGATATGACTAACTCAGACTGCTGAAGCCTCATATTTTGGCCTCCATCACTTACATTGAAAGCACATTTTAAGGGGATCTTTTAACAGCCAGTATGAGCAGGAGGAATGATTACAGCGAGGAAAACCTCTTTCAGTGTCTATATGGACACCTGACTGTCATTTTAAGACACACATGAAAAATTGTGAACCCGTCCTTTAAAAGTGACTTAAAAGAATAGAAGCGATGAAACTTGAGAAATTTAAAATAAAGCTGCTTGAAATTAGATTTGTCTTTTAATTTAGGAGTAATGAGAATAATCTTAACACATGAATCCCACTGCTTCTTTACACCTTTCAGTGCTTTGCAGGTTATAACACATCCATTTTGCAGTGTAGTGACATCTAGGTGCTTTTAGTCGGTGTCCTTCTGCAGGCACCAATAACAGAACACTTGCATGAATTTTCATGGGTTCTCCACATATCACAGGTGTCCACGGATTTATTTTTTCGATTAGAATTTAAATGAAATTTGGAAGCCTGAGTGTTGAATATTAAAATCAGTGTCAACCGGTGAGAAAGTTCTGACAAAGGCACCAACTTGGCACAGATTGTCTTTTCTCCTCATTACTTTCCTGGTAAGTATCACACAGCAGGAAATGCCTGGAATTTGTGAATGAAAATATCCACACAAACACACACACACACACACACATATATACATATTATACACATGCAAGCTTTCTCCTTGGTGAAAATCTTGAAGACTCTGCATTCCTGAAAGCTCTTGAACGCACATCCTGTCACCATCCGAGCCCCTGCTGCAACGGCCCCACTGATTGTGCAGAGTGTGTGTGTGTTTGTGTGAGTGTGTGTGTGTGTGTGTGTGTGTGTGTGTGTGTGCGAGTGCAGTGAATACATGTCAGGCAAAAGATGTGTGATGTGACACTTTTTTGGCTGTTAGAGGCTTTCGCTCTCCAGGTGGACCGCTGCATTTCAGAGAACACACACGCACACACACGTATGCACACACACACACACACACACACAGCTGGGACGCTGGGGTGCTGGATATGGCCCAGCATTTTAGCAGATGGTCTGGGTGCTACGCTATCAGTCACCATAGTAACATGCTCTCTTTTTCCTCTTTCTCTCTGTCTTTCTCTCCCTCTCTCTAGTGCTAAGAGAAGGAAAATGGCAGACAAGATTCTTCCGCAAAGGGTGAGGCTGCATATTTTTTACCTTTTGTTGCTCTGTTTTTTCTATGTGTGTGTGTGTGTGTGTGTTTGTTGTTACCTTTTGTGTGCAAAGCAGAAAAATCCCGGTCCTGGTTTTGATGTCAGGGGTTCTTGGAAAGGCGCAGAGGGCCAGATGATTATGTGTTATTTCTAAATGAGAAGGGAGAGGATGAGGGGGAGCGATCAGGAGGTTTTAGGGTTTCATTCTGTTATTTGGACGGTGGTTCATTGATTTAAATTGGAATAGTCAGCGGGATATGGCCGAGACGCAACCACAAGTAGGACCGAAAGAGGCGGCAGAATCACTACGTTACCACAGGTGAGTCTGTGCCTACTGAGGTTGTGATTTTTCAACCCGTGGTCTCAGTTTTCGGCCCTGCGCCACGCCATCACCTCACCATGTCATGGCCGGCACACAGCGGGCTTTCACACTGAGACCGTGGAGGTCTGGAGACTGTGAGCGTCTGGGTTCAGGTCTTATCCCCCCACTGACATAACCCAGACAGGGAGATAGCAGTAGACACGGCCGGGGCGCCACTCCACAATAATGAGTCAGGGACAGGGAATGTCTGCCACACTCCTCCTCCATCTGCTCGGCACCTCGGCCCGGTGAAAAGCAACGAGATGGAGATAGAGGAGGAATGAGAGGGAACAATGAAGGCAGCCATTTAGAAAAGAAACATGAAAGAGGGAAGAAGAAGAGGGAGGGAGGGAAGAGAAGGAGCTGACTATAGGATGTGTGTGTGTGTGTGTGTGTGTGTGTGCACAGTTTGGTAAGCAGAAGCCCTTGATGCTCGGAGGACTTTCATCGGTATGGTAATGTCTCTGTGCAGGCTGGTTGGCTGCACACTCTGCATCTCATTTTTTTTCATCCCCTCAGTGTCCCCAGGATGGTTTGGACCTACAGTATTAATGACAGACTGGGCAGCAGCTTGTCTGTCATCTCCTTAAATGTAAAATGACTTCTGGAGAAAATAAGTCTCACGTAGAACAAATATTGTTCACAGTTATTCCAAATAATGAGGCAACCAGATGCACATTTTTAGGTGATGATGAGCTTTTAAGAGAAAGTGAACTCAAAGTCAGAATGTCACAGTCTGGACATTGATGAAAAGTGCTTAAAGTGCTCAGAAAAATGGACATTTGAACATCTACAACTCCATCTCTGAGGAACATTGTGTGATAGTATTGAACGCTCCAGAACAGCCACTAATGGACTTTGGCGAGATTGTTTTTTTAATGTGTCAGAAGAAAAAATTGTTTTTTTTGTTTATGTTTTAGTTTCTCCGGTTGGATTGAAGCAGCAGTAGTTTTTTTCCATATTTAACCCCTTAAACCTCAATGACCATCAGTGCATCAGTCACGTTTTACCCAAAAAACCACCAGAACTTTATTTTTAACTTTTAAATTCTAGTGGAAGTCCCCAATTTCCAAAGATACAAAATATGACTCAAATTTGTGAGAAAATGTTGCACAAGACATGAGGAATAATAGTGCAGCCATTAAAAAAAATGGAGTCTTGAGTGTGATTAAATGAAAAGTTGGAACAAGATGATACAGATGAAATAAGTTTTCCCAACCATAAATCTGCTTAAAGGGGTAATTAAAGTAATCAGGACATTAAGGTGCTAAATGTCCTTGAAACAGGACAGTACCCCACCCCCCCACCCCCCCACCCCCTCCATCTGCAGAGATCTAATCTGCTTAATCCTTTTAGTGATATTCAGGTTGTATCTGTGAGGAAAATCTGACTGTCTGATATGAAGAATCTAACATCAGATTGTCGTGTGTCCTCTGAGCAGATCCGTGAGCTGGTCCCAGAGTCTCAGGCCTACATGGATCTGCTGGCGTTTGAGCGCAAACTGGACCAGACCATCATGCGCAAACGTGTGGACATCCAGGAAGCACTGAAGAGACCAATGAAGGTAAGGAGACGAAGTCATGACTCATGAGTAGCCTGTGTGCCCTGCTGACCTCCGAAATGCAATTTTATCCACTTTTAGAGGGATAAAAATGTTATTTGCTGTATTTTTTTCCTCAACAGTTCAATAACACAAGTGACGACATTTATTTGTCACATGGCAGCAGAGTGTCTGTCTCATCTCATCTCATCTTCAAACAGAAGAAAAAAATCTATTTTCCTTTTTTAATCTGCTGTTATTTTGGGTTCATCCGATCAGATCAGACGGGGCACGTGCAGCATGACATTTCACTTAGTGATTTTGTGAAATGTCCCTTTAAACTGTGGTGTTTCATGTGCCCTTGTGTCAGCAGCAAAAGCGTAAACTGAGACTTTACATATCCAACACCTTCAACCCTGCCAGACCTGACGCCGATGACTCTGACGGCAGCATTGCATCATGGGAGCTGCGAGTAGAGGGGAAGTTGCTGGATGATGTGAGTTTTTTTTTCGTCTCAAAAAAATACACAACACACGTGTTTTCTTTTCAGTACTTTCAAACTATGTGACACAGTCTAATGGAAACTACTGAACTAATAACACAGATTCTGTGATATTGATCATCTGGAAAATGCAGCATTATGTCATCTCTGGCGAATGAATTTGGTGCGAGTCAAATTGCAGCTTGTCCTCTAAAAAATAACTGAGATCATAATCTTCCCATTTAGTATGAAAGTGTGCCGCTCTTTGATCCCGGAGCTGCTCTGGGTGGATTTTGGCCCGCAGTCAGACTCGGTAATGATGTGCTCAAACGTCTTTGGACGCAAATGTATCAGCCGGTTTGGAATATAAATTAATTATCAATGTTTTGAAAATGTGTTGAGAGCGACTGCAGATGCAGCATGAAAAGCGTAATAATCTTATATTTGTTTTTGACTTTTTCGACTGTTCTTAGCAGTCCGAGGCAAGGCCTTCATTTCACAGTGGTAGGAAGCATTTAGGTTTCACAAACCACAAATATTTCTGGTTGAGCTCGGAGGAAGTGGACCCTGAGAATGTCTACTGTCTCACTTTTTTTTCTGATCTTAGTCAGCCTCTTGTGGGTTTTTGATGAGTAATGTTGCTATAAGCAAAGACATGGTGACAAGTGTTTCCATTTGTGCTCTTACTTGTGTGTGTTTCATGTGTATACTTGTCTCTGTGTCTGATTTTGGACATTAACTGACCACCTTTGTCTTTCTTTTTCACAGCCGGGGAAGCAGAAGAAGAAGTTCTCTTCGTTTTTTAAGAGCCTGGTGATCGAGCTGGACAAAGACCTTTATGGTCCTGACAACCACCTGGTTGAGGTCAGTTCCAACGTGCCGCAGTGCACAGAGGACGAGGTCCGCTTAAAAATGACCCACACACCATCAAAGGACTGTTAACCTGTTGATAAGTGTCATGAATGGTGCTATAACTACATGCTCTGGCTGCAGCTAACAAACATGCTAACATGCTAGGTAGCTAACAGTGTAGTCCATAGGTTTTTGTTCAGTAACAAATTTGTCCTTCAGCAATGAAATTAAAGTGATTCCGACTTTGATGGTAAAACACTTTTGTTCTCCTTTAAAGAAAACTCAACCCCACATACATCCTTTGAGTATCATATACTTGACCTTGTAGACTTGAAAGGTCTAAAAAGTTTATGGTTTGCTTCTTTGTGGAGAACGGCAGCTATAGCCAAAGAAGAATATAAACAATTTTTCTGAACGAGAGGTCAATCCAATCTCTCTCAAACTGGCTCATGATTTCTCACCTCAAAGCTGAATCACACTGAAGAGGAGTCAAGTACATCTTACCGAGCTTAAGAAAAGGTCTAATCAAGCATCTGTAAGTAAAAACTCCTGTGTGTGACTACAGGTGTGTAGGTGCTTCACCTGTGATTTTCCAGTTTCTGACAAGTCAAAATGTTCGCCATGAAAAAAAGGTGTAAAATGTGTTCTTTACAACAATAGACCTTTTTCACAGGAGACATTTTGACTCGTCGTAGCAGGAAAATCACAGGTGAAGCTAATTTCATTAACAATGACTCTGTTCCATTCAAGTGTCCCAGTAAGTCAGGACAGTGGTTGTGTTGCCATGATGAAGTGGCCCAAATCTGATTTTTTTTTGCCCCCGAGTGACTCAGATCAGATTTTTTTCATATCAGATCTGGGCCACTTGTATATGTGGCCCTAGATCTGATTCCTATCTGATCTGTGGCTAAACGACTGCTGTCAGAACCCGTCGTCATCATTCAGCGTCGGCACCTCACAGCCCGGAAAAATAAACACGGAGGAGAGCGACGACAGCGACGACGGTCAGCGGAGAGACGAGGAAGTTTCAAATCTGTTTGACATTTATGGAGAAGCTTCTATTCAAGCCAAACCGACAGAAACTTTTCATAACCGAATGCTAACAGAGCCGTAACATCGATGTTTATGACTCGAGTGTCGCACAAATGACACACCGGAGCTTTGATACGTCACTTACAAATATGAATGTGAACCAACGTGCACAAAACCAGGACTCTAAAACTGAAGCAGCTAAATGGATTCAACCGTTATTCATTTTATTATTTACACCTGTGCTTTTTACTACTGTGACATATCCAAATGTCTTTCATTTAAAGGCCTATAGTGATTGTTTAATTTCCAGTGAGTCAGAATACAACAACAAAAAACATGTCAGAATACTTCAGGACTGCTCTGTTTGTTTCATCTCTTCAGACGATCTGGACGACATTCACATTTTAACAGCTTTCCTGTTGGTCACTTTGTAGGTCATTGCTTTCATTTGGGATCATATCAATTAGTAATAAAAAAGCTTTTGTATTCTGCACGAATCGGACTGTTCAGCTATGCAGTCAGGGTCAGTGAAGGCCTCTGGAAGGACGCTGACTGAAAATTTGTTATTTTGTGGTGTCGGGTTGAGTCTGGAGCTACAATCAGCCCAACTAACCCGCCCCTTTTACGTCCACATCATATAAATACAAATATAATATATAATAACATAATATACTCAGAGATTGGACCGCCCTCTCTCTTTTTTTTATAAACTGATTTTCTATAACAGAAAGGATTTTTTTTAATTTTATTTTCAACACTGCACAGTTGTTTTAACAAGTGGGTGTGAGAGTGCTTGAGAAAACAAGGTGCTTACTTATTAAGAACAACCATTAGCTGCCCTTCACTTTATCTCGTCACAAAATATATTGATTTAAAAAAAAAAAAAACACTTTAGGAGTTTTAGAGTGAAAATCATAACTTCTCAAGGTTCCTCCTTTTAAGGGGGTATTTTAGCAAGGCACCCAGGTGCTTCACTTCGAATGATTTTCCATCAAAATAATTTTTTCTCTACCTTGAGGTACAATCAGTACTTAATCTGTTCTGAGTCATCCATTAGTTGAAGGAAAAAATGACTCTGTGCTGCGTGCCAAGTTACCACAATCCACTGTGTTGAAGATGGCATTTAAAGTGCTTTTCATTCTCTTGAGCAGTTAAGATAAAATGGAGATGTAAATAACATTTCGGCTGCGGTTAGACACAGAGGAGGCTCTGATATATGTAAACGCAAAGTCTACAACGCAGAATCTTACGCCAATCTTTTTTTTATTTTTTTATTTTTTTTTATTTGGGCTGGCTGATATTTAGTTTTTCTGTTATTTCGTTCCAAGTCTCTGCTGATTGTGTGATCTTAAAAGCGATAACATTCAGCTGCACGGCCACATGGTTAACCTTTTGCTATCTTGGTTTCTCAGCACACTGTGTAAGGCTGGTTGGTAGAAATTTAACTTCTCAACAAAACCACAGCAGCAGACAGTCTGGCGTTCCCTTTAAGCAGGAATTAATTGGAAACAAGCGAATAATGACGAGTAAAACTAACAAAATGCACATTCTGTCTGAGTGAGTTTAAGTCTAACTGGTGTTATTTGCTCTTTCAGTGGCACCGCACGGCCACCACCCAGGAAACGGACGGCTTCCAGGTGAAGAGGCCGGGAGACGTGAGCGTGCGTTGTACTCTGCTGCTGATGCTGGACTACCAGGTGACCACGCCACACGCCACGTGCCACGCGGTCTCTCGTAATCACAACGGCCCATAAATAGACTCCCCCTTCTTGTGTTACGACTCTATGACTAACTCATGCCATGAAATCAGCCATTGTAGTGACATCCTGCAGGCCTCACATCACTGATAACCGCTGGTCTTACAGCACCATTACACTGCATTTAAGACTCCATTTCAAAACCTGATATCCATTTCCAAGCCGGGGGGAAATACGATAAGGATGTCAGATGTGATGGGGATGATGTAAAGGTTCTGAGGTGGGCGGTTGTTTAAAAAAAAAAAAAGTGTTGTAATGTGATTATATCGTCTCCGCAGCCTCCCCAGTTTAAGCTGGACCCTCGCTTGGCTCGCCTGCTTGGCATTCACACTCAGACTCGCTCCTGCATCATCCAGGCCCTCTGGCAGTACGTCAAGACCAACAAGCTGCAGGACTCCCATGACAAGGAGTACATCAACTGTGACAAGTACTTCCAACAGGTGCGGGAGCCTCTATGCGCTACAGAAATATCGTCTTCTGTGCAGTAATGATATATATTGCATATACAGTATGTCGCTCTATAAACCAGTGACTCTTCTACTGCTCAAGTCATATAAAATCCTACAATTTAAACCTAAACAAAAGATGCTTAAAACTGTGTGAAAAGCTCTGTCTGCATGCATCAAAGTTTTATATATTTTTGGATTTTGAAGCCTATTTTCTCACCACCCTGTGCAGATTTTTGACTGCCCTCGGCTGAAGTTTTCTGAGATCCCTCAGCGCCTCACCAACCTCCTCCTGCCCCCCGACCCCATCGTCATCAACCACGTTATAAGGTAGATTCCTGAGTTTGTATTGTGCACTGAGTTTTGTATATCTTGCACCAGTTATTTTGCACCCAGTGAACGATTCTCTAATGTGTTGCTTTTGGAAGAACATACTGTACCGTATGTCCCTGCACCTGGAGAAGAAAGTCAAATAGTAATAAAAAATTTTGTTTTCTCAGTATGATCTCAGGAGTAACATTTTTTTTTTTCCTTTAGACTTCTTGTTTAATACTTGAAATAAAAATCACATTTTTAAAACCAATTTAATAAAACAAACCACCACTTCTCTGCAAATGCTGTTCAGTCGACCTTATAAACAAAACGTGGCAGCAGAGACTGGGGAGTGAAAAGAAAATTGTATTTTGTGAGTTTGTGACACAAACTAATCGGTATTCAAGACTGTTATTCACATACAAAAAAAACAGAAGTTTTAATTAGGAAACATCGGACTGGATTCAGTAATCTTGCAGCCATCAGGAGATTGAAAGATCTCTTTCCAGATTCTGCACTTCTGAATAACATTTAAATTACGATTCGCTAATCTCATCATCTTCTCTTTTTCCTCCAACGCTCGCTCGTCAGCGTGGACCCCAACGACCAGAAGAAGACGGCCTGCTACGACATCGACGTGGAGGTGGAAGACCCCCTGAAGAGCCAGATGAGCAGCTTCCTCCTCTCCACCGCCAACCAACAGGAAATCGCTACACTCGACAACAAGGTGAGATCGCTATTTATTCTGCTTTACCTTTGATGCTGTATCTCACACTGAGGTGATAAGTCAGCTGCTTTTGTGGGAACAGCAGATTTCATTATGTGTATCTCTAAGAGACCTTTTTATAACCGCAGTAGTTTGTTTACACTCAAATGTGGGAGCTATTAATGTTTGACCAAGATTTGTGTTTAAAGGACACATTTTAACTTTTAAGCTAACGATGCTTGTTAAGAGTTATCTTTCATACAATAATGACACACTGGCGACAAGGATCACTGCTTTTTATTAACCCTCTAAAACCTACATGGACAAAGAAGCGTCTGGACATAGTTTTATTATTATTTGTGCCAATTCTAAGCTTATTCTCTCAGTGAGTATCAAGTGTTATACATCATATGATTCAGGGGAACCTGCCCTTTCTCTCCGGTGCAGTGTAAAGTCACCATCATGCATTACTTTTGTGTGAGCTCACCGTATTTGACTAAAAGAAAAACAGTGACAAAAAACTTGTGAGAATTTTTGTTTTTTCAACATGAAAAGTTGTATTTAGGTGTTTTGGAGCTCCGATTTTGGTGCTGTCTTTATGTTTTGGTCAATATCATCTGTTATATATCATTGGGAAATAGACAATCTGTTGATTTATGGAAGACTGCAGTCGTTTGCTTTTTGTGCAGTGAGTGCACATGGTGACTCAAATGAAGCTCAGCAAGCTTCTGTTCCCGTATCACATGACTGCACACACCGTAAATCAGCCCTGGTGGTCGTAAAGGTACCATTTATTCAAGGTACCTTGGAAAGCTGAGAATCTCACAGTTCAGACAGAAAAAAAAGCTTGTTGATATCATAAACGGTTCCAAAGTTATTTAATGTTTTGTAGAATATGGTCTAATGTAGCGTTGACACTAACCTCGGTTCCAGAAGGTTAAATAATCATTTTTATCTCATATTTTTCAGTCTTTTATATCTAGTACATCCAAGAATTTTATATCCTAATTTATGAATTAATGTTTTACATAAAGTGGCAAAAGAGCAACGTGTCAGTTTATGTTTAACATTTGAATGATGGTGATGATCTCTTCATGGTTCAGTGATAAGTACATGGTGTAATATCTTTTTGTTTTGTCAAAGTATTTCACCATTTTTCCTCCTCAGTCACACAGATATGATAATTCACAGACGACATGCTGAAAACTGCACATTGCGGAATCGCTTTTATTGTTGCGCTACGAATCCCATCCCTCGTTACGAGGTAGCGTCTTTCTCAAGAGCTCTTGCACATAAAAAACACATTTGCAGTCACAGCTTCAGGTCTCCCTTCTCTACCAGGTCACCTATCCACCTTTTCTTCTGTTCCTTCTCCTACTGTTTACATCTGTACAGACAGCTTTTTCCTGGGGATGTGTGCATATGCTGTTCGTTAATGAGCAGGGTTATTTTAGTTCTGAGACTTGCTACAGAATCAGCTCTTCTAGATGTCTAATTTTAATATCTATACCATGATACGTGTCAAATTCAGCTGCAGATATAGGTTTTTTTTGGATGGTACAGCTAAATAAGCAAAGGAAGCAGTGAGGTATGTGTTTTCTCTTGATACACAGCGTGTTATTGTTTCCCGCTCAGATTCACGAGACCATTGAGTCCATCAACCAGCTGAAGATCCAGAGGGACTTCATGCTCAGTTTCTCCAGAGATCCCAAGGGCTACATCCAGGACTGGCTCAAATCCCAGAGCCGAGACCTTAAGGTTCGATGCTATTTATATATGAACACAAACACACACTCATGTCTCTCCTCACATAACTTAAAAGTCCCATTGAAACAATAACTTACTGCCTTTATTTGACATATATTATGGATGTTGAGATGGAAAATAAAATACAGAAGCTAAAACTAAAAGCCTCTAGCAGCCCCTAGAGGCTACAATTTGTTGGTCAAGAGAGAATTTTATGAATTAAAATGTTTGTTTGCTTTAAAAAAAAAGAAAAAGTCTGGCATCTGTAATGTTTCCTGTAACTCCTGAATAAGAAATGAATCTTTGCTGTATCCACATGTATCACTGTTTTCAGTCAATACACTCCACATTTGTCACATTTAATCAGTGATTATTTAGTCGTGTCATTAACGACTGTGCCTTCTCATTGGCTACAGTTAATGACAGACGTGGTTGGGAACCCTGAGGAGGAGAGGAGGGCGGCGTTTTACCACGAGCCCTGGTCCCAGGAAGCCGTCAGCCGCTATTTCTACTGCAAGGTGAGGAAACAGCTCGTCATTCGCTCTTTTAACATCCTGAATCTCTTGTGCTCTGAAAAAACACTCGGATGACGTACTTTCGGTTCTCCTTCTCCTTTTTTGCCCCGACAGATCCAGCAGAGGAGACAGGAGCTGGAACAGGCCTTAGCTGTCCGCAACACTTAAGAAAAGGCCCTCCTGAAATCTCTGCAAAATATTTCAGAGCCGAGTGTGTGTTTGGATGTGTGTGTGCCTGGGTGTGTGTGTGTGTGTTTGTGTGCATGTCGTTGCAGTCGAGTGAAATCCTCATACCTCTGAAAGTGTAACTAAAGAAAAGCAACCTTGTTCCGAGAGATGACACTGCAATTTCAGATGTTTTCCCAACGTTACGATGGAAGAATTCGAAAAAAAATGAAAATATTAAATCCTAAGAAAAAAAAAAAAAAAAAAGAGTAAGGAGGTTTTCACAAGACAGTAGCGATGTGCACGTATGGAAGCTATATGCGCCTTCTGCGTATTTGTCCCCTTTTACGCAGGACTGCGAGGACATCGTCGCCGACCGCATGTATTCAGCTCGCATCGTGGACCCTCTAAGGTCAACCTCTCGGACCACAGGCGGCGTCAAGACTCACTGCCTGATAAACCAAACGTCCCCCTCATCTCTACTTTCTGCTCTGTACATACGTCACTAGCAAGCAAGACAAACTCTCAACCGGCTGCTCTCACATTTACAAACACTCATCTCAAAGAGGGAGATTAGCTACTGTGTCCGACTGAAACGTATACGTCACGTAAACCCCCAGTCAAAGCCGCACAGTGCTCTGGATGAGTCTTCAAAATTTTTTTTCCAACTCTTTTTGAAACTGTTTTGTGATTATTTGTTTGGGAGTGTCTGCGTGTGCGTGTGCGTGTGTGTTTCTTTGTTCTCATTAGGAGAGTGTTTTTGACAGTGTTCAAATTGATTAATTACACCAGCAAAGTCGAGATTAGTGTGACGCATCGGGTCGCAGGGAATCATGCTGTCTATAAACCAGTTTGTCTCATTTTAGTCGGATTCTCTTTGTTTCTTTTCCTACATCAGTGTTAGGTAAATTAACTGAAGTATTATCACAAAGACATGAACAGCTCCGTGTCTGTTTATAGTGAGAATAGTGTTTTTTATAAATGATGAAGGAGAGACAAAGTATTGATCATCGTAATAATAGCTTTTCTTCCCTTAATCATAGCGAAGTGATAAATATGCCTATACATGTTGGGACTTGACAGACTCGTCGACTGGTTTGTTTTGTCGCTCACTGCCTCTTCCTTGTGTAGTATTTTTTGCCAGTTTATGTCATGAAGGTGTTACCAAAGGTTTGCAACGAGCAGAAGAGAACATGATCACTGAAATAGAAATGGGCAAAAGTCCTGACCTGGGTTCAAAAAGAAACCAGATGGGTTTGGTCGTAACAAATCTGAAATATTTGGGTCGTTTCAAAGGGAATTCATGCCCAAATGTTTTCCTTTGTAGCCAATTAAGCCTCAAGTTCTCTTAAACAAACCCTAAAACTGTTATTGCAATGAATGCTTAAACCCAGGTCTGGAGAACTGTGTCCATTTCTACACTTTTTATGTTACATGAAGAAGAAGAAGAAAAAAAAAGTTTTTTTTTCTTTTCTAGAGATGTGAATGTAAATATGTTTTGTCCCCTTAAGAGGGCCAACTGTACAGTATACAACAGACTATCTGTGTGTGTTTGTTTTGGGGTTTTAGGGGAGGGGGGGGGATTGAGTTACATGGTGCAGTAAGGGGAGCTCCATGAGTTTTGAATTAGTAGGGCAGGAATGTTAGTGTTCCTCTGTGTACTATCTTGGGTTGGGGTGGTTTATTTTAGGTCCATCCCGTATCTATCGTGGGAGCTAGAAGCTGCAACAAAGAAAGACCCCCCTCTCTTTTCAATCTACATGAAATCTCAGTAGCTGTAACGCATAATATAATCTGCACCGATCTCATTTTACACTTTTTTTTTTTTTTTTTTAAATGACACTTGACTTGTATGTATATGTTGTAATGTCAGATGGAGGATTTTTTTTTTCTTTCTCAGCAGTCAGTTTCTAGCTGGAACCTCGTCGGGTTTCTTTGCACTGTGCTGTAATTCTTTGTCGGGACTCTCTTCGTCATGGGGTGAGGCCCTCTTTTATTATCCCAGCATACACAAACTGATTGGACGATTTCACGATGACCTATGCATGCTCCATGGACATTAATTATTACATCTGATCAAACGGTATGTGTAAATATATAAAGCTGGCATAGCAGCCTGTGTGACAAACGCAGGACTTGTCACATTTGTTGAAATGCCTTCTGGAACTTTTTTGCCAAAAATGATAAGCCCTACCAGCAACTAACTGTAGGTGTGATTTTTCTGAACTGTGTTTTTGTTACTAGGACAGGACAGTAAGTTATAATAACTGCACTCATTAGAGGAGAAACAGTAGTCATTGGTAGTATCTTAGTCCTGTGTCTGACCCGGAGTGATCTTATTTTTCTTTGTATGGCCAGGGCATTCATGTTGTTATGTCATACAGTCACTGATTCACTAGCACCCTCTTGCGGAGGAAACTAGAAGCTGCAGCTCCTGGGTGACCTCAGCTTGAGCACCACAGTATCAGAAAATATCTGACAAAATGTTAACAAACTGCTGTGTCTCCCTGTTAAAAACTTAAACCCTGGCATACCGTCGACACGTTCGTCCCGCTCCTTGCATGTGTTTTCTGAAGAGCGGGAAAACTGCTCTTTTCTTTCTGTTTACACTGTTGTCAGAGGGTCACCGACAGGAAGATAATAGTATACATGATACTGTATATCTGTAAAGAGCAAGACTTGTTTGGTGATTACGTTCTACAAAAAAAAAAAAATGAGAGAGAGAGAGAGAGAAAAAAAAGGGAAAACAGCTGTGACATTGTGAGACAGCCTGGATGTAAATAAAGAAGCGCTTGCCAAAGTTTGTAAATGCCACGATATCTGAAGTGTCTTTTTTTCACCTTTATGGCCACATGTTCCCTCTGTACGTACACGATGCGATTAGATTTTTTTGTGCTTTGCTGCAAAAATTTGCATATTAATGTTCAGTATTAAGCTGAGCCTCTTAAAGCCACACACAGAGGGAAATACTACTCATTTGCGTCAAAAATCCTACTTCAACTGAATGTTAAAGATTTGATGTTTGATTGATGTTTTTTTTTTGGAAGAAACTGAAGTTAATATTCTTTTCAATTGTTACAAAATGAGAAATGTGTCCTTCAATGTCACTGGGATGTAAAATTTATCACTGCCTCACAGTTAAAGCATGGGATTTTGAGTTTCTGCACTAAAATGAGGCTTTAAGTTTAGTTTAGCAGTGCCAGATTCTCATTCTTGCATTGTGTAGAAATATTATCTAGGAATCAGTCCCAGTATACACAGTATATATCATGGGGATTAACGCAGGCAGTTTAAGTGTCCCGTCTCCACTTTAAGGTAATATGAGATACTTTTTGCAAAGTTTATCATAATGACAAGAAACTAGAAAAGGGAGCAAAATTCTTTGGGATAAATTTGCATGACTTCATAAATAAAACATGTATGTACTGCTGCAGTGAACACTCATTCATATTTGATGAGTAATTTTCCAAGGTGCAAGCTTTCTTTTCCATATGCCAAGTTTCACCTTTGGCCCCTGAGTGACTCCCTGTTTATCATATATTGTTGTGTTTAAGGGTAACAACAGCTTTTCTTTCTCTTTCACTTGTGTATTTACTTAATGATGAATCACTGATGGATAAACAGAGATCACAGCGCTAATGGAGGGGTCCTCCCCTGCTTCTTTATCTTGTTTAAACTGTGTCTTTTTGACTTCACTGGGATCTTGACAGTATTACTGGAGATTCATGTTAACAGTAAAACATTTACACTTTACTTTTGAGGTCTTTATATGCAGAAACATTCTTTTTTTATTAATTTCAACAGATTTGAAATGTTAGCTAAAACATTTCCTAAATTGAATATCTAGAGAATAAATGCAAGATTCAATCTAGAAAAATGTTTAGCCATTTTTTGCCACCAAACTAACATACCTAAGTTGGTGCGAAACATCACTTTTACAACTCCAAATGTGTTTAACAATTGGCTAAGTGCTTGGGGATAGTTATTTTAGAAATTCTAGATGTGTGTAAACTGTTTAATAGCCAAAATGATAAATGTTTGACCTTCATTTAGTCATATAAAGTTGCAGACATTAAGTCTTTGTAGATACTTTTTTTTTTTAACCCATAGCATCCAAACAACATATCCTTTGTCTGTCTGCAATAATAATGGGTAAGTGATAAAAACGACATTGCAATTAAATGGTATGTGCAGTAACCATTCGGCTACCAGGGCGCTCCACAATTCTAATAACTTCCATCAAAATTTTTCAAATACCACATCTTTACTATTTTAAAGACCCTGTAAACCCACACAGGTGTTTTCACTTATTCTGGCTGATTAGACCTCTGCTCAGGTTGAGACTGAGCAGAGCTACAGCATGCTGGGAAATGACATGACGTCACTGGACTCCATGTTAGTAAGAAGAACAATAAAAGGTGCCGTTTGTCCCTTCAGAACAGGTACGACAAAGCTAAGATGTCGCCCACACAGTGCTGAGAAGACGTCTAATAAATAAAATAATTAAAATCCCTTCTGTGGGTTTACTATGGGTGTGTGCACCACCTGTAAACCATAGCAGCCACTTTATAAATAAAACCTGAACTGAATGTCTCCAGAAGTGTTTTTAACTGTGGGATCTAAAATTGTGATATCCAATTACGCAAATAATTGTGCAGCCCTGCTACATTACCCTTCACTAAAAGAACACTTTTATGCTCCGTAGAAGCAAAACGTTGAGTTTGCACTCAAGCTCATTGGTGGGTTAAATTTCCTGTATGAGCAAGGCGTTCATCAGAGGTGGCAGACAGGCATTTTATTGTTCACTGACCTCACCACAAGGAAGCAGGTGGAGGCCTTTCCACAGCGTAATGCGGCCGCGCTGTAAAGCTGACTGCAGCCGACTCAGAAAGGGCCTCTTTCACTCTGCTCCTCCACTATTCTCCTGAGCCGACAACCCTCACATGGAGAAGTTTTGTGGGTGGGGGGGGGAGGTGAGGGGGGCCCTCAGTGCAGTCCTCTCACGCCTTTACAGAGGAGGAGGAGGAGGAGGAGGCTGTGTGAAGTAAGCCATTCAGCTTGTTCAACCATCTCGCTGTGAAGGTTAACCACCCACACCATGGCGGACTTTGGCTATAGGTAGACGCGACCCTCCCACTGGGCACTGGGTTCACTTCTCTCCCCAAAGACATATGTGTACAGAATACTCGCCAAAACCCAGGGAGGCCCGGGCTGGGGTGGAGAATTACTGACTCAATATGAGGAGACGAGGCGGGGCAGGCTGCTTCGGAACAAACTGTTCACTGCCTCACTGGCACTGCAGTAAAGCTTTTAGGCAAACCGGCGAGACTACGAGATGCATTTTTCTAAATATGAGCACGCCGTCACTAACTGGCCACAAAATTTTTCTGCTATATTGCCTTTTCTTCAGCTCTGCCAAGCACATAACAGATACCTCCAGGAGTGGCTGTTCAAGAATGCTGCATACAGGATCCTATAAACAGTTGCCTTTTGCCTAGTGAGACTGAAACACACTGTAATATATACAATAGTATGAATGAAAAAAACAACTGTGAGCAGAAATATCACTTTAATACTTCTTAAAAAAAAAAGAGAACATGTCCTAAACAAAAGGCAGCTTGTTTCCAGTATTAACTTTAACATCTTCACTAAGGCAGACTCATGGCTCAAGTTTTTTTCTCAATGAAATGTTAACAATAGCAAAAGTCAATGAAGACCTTTTGATATTTCATAATAGAACATCCATTATTCCTTTAAAATTGGAGTATAAATATCGTTACTCTGCTCCTGTAAGAATACGTCAACAGCAGGAATACAAGTGACAGCTTCTCAGTAATCTGTGAGTGTCTGTGGTCCACATTCAGTGAGATGTGTGAGGCGACCTCAGTGACTCGTTATTCAACGTTGTCTAGACATGACGGATTCAAAGTTACAGGCTCATAAGTCTCATAAGAAGTGCTCATACACACTGTGCAGAGAGTCTCTCAGCTGGAGGATACAACTATGAGCTTATGCATCAGCGCACATTTGCTCTATTGAAGTGTCCTTGAGCAAGATGACGCTGTTCTTTTCAGTATATGGATCAAAAAAAGTATTATTTTACAATCCATGTTATTCTGCTTGAGCGTTCCTCTAGGTGCTGTTGGCTTGCTCTTGCTCAAACAGAGCCATGGCTAGATGGGAGCGTGACCCCAGACCCTCCAGGTTGCTGAGGACACAGCGGTGGTAGATATCCTCACTGAACCGCGGGTTGCACGCCCGCCGCACGTATTTCTGGATCAGCGCAGGCTCTACAGCTCGGAAAACGTGCAGGCCGGAGTAACGTACAAATATGTCATACACGTCCATGCTCTCCAGCAGCTCCTCGTTGTCCAAGATGTCGGCCGCCATCTTGGTCCGTGCGGTCATGTAGTCGGCGTTGTAAAAGCAGGCCTCATCGAAGACGTGGCGGTCAAAGTGGCCGTCTCGCAGGGACTCAGAGGCGAAAGAGGAGGAGGCAGCGGAGGGCTGCTGGTCGCGATAGACAACGGCCGGGCTGTACTCTTGGAAGTGGATGGGGAAGAAGACTTGCCAGTTGCTAATGGCGTTCATCCTGCAGCGGTTCAGGAAGTCAGCGTTGACCTCGGTCCACGTGCTGGCCAGGAAAAACAGCGTGTCCACTGGGTGCTTCTTAGAGATGATGTCCATCAGCTTCACCTGTGAGGGAACCTCCGTCTTCACGCTGATCCATGGGATCTTCACGTCTCCGTAGCGCTTCTCCACCTCCCCGATCATGGCCTTGATGCCAGCGAACACATCAGTCTGGCTGACTCGCTGTGCATCGAAAGGATCGTAGATGAACAAGAACGTGAGTAAAACATTGTCATGGGTGTCCAAAGTGTTCATCACATACATGTCGAGGAAGTTACCGACAAAGTCCTGATCCTGGGCAGTGACAGGTAGGATGACCTGCACCCGTGTTGCCTCTGTCACATAAGGCATGGGGATAATTTCAACTGCACTTAGAGGTCGCAACAAGTTTACCCGTTTGGCAATGACTTGGCTGTGACCTTTCTGGGTATAGGCCTCCAGTGCAAGATCCAGCACATACTCCATACCGCGTGTGGGATCGAAGCGCCGGTATCCGTTAAGTAGACGCCGCTTGCGGAAGCGTAGCTGCGGCTGGTAACGCTCGTTCAGACGCTCCACCGCGATCTCCAGAACTGCGTTTACATCGGCGCGGTCAGCCCCTCTCATCTCACACTTGGGTGAGCTGTCGACGCACGAGTAAATATGCTCTTCAGTAAAGTACTCCCAGTTTATAACCTCAAAACGGGTCTTTGGTTTGAAGGGAGGATTGATTCCTACAGGCCATGTGACTCCAGCCTTACCTTCCGGTGTCAAGTCACTCAGGTTGCTGATCTGCATCTGATGAGTAAACACAAATAACATATTATGCAACCTCACTCTGACACATCAAACCTGCCAAACGTATAATAAAAGGTAATTAAAGACCAATTCAGAGGGAAACATGGTGTAAACATTTGCCTCCATTACATATTTGATTGCTCTGTGTTGTAAGGTATATTTAAAGTCAAGTCAAAACAGCCCAGCTGCAATTATCCTCAATTGTCGCTTGAAGCTTTATTACACAATAGTATCCAAGAAGGAAATAACTAACAGCGGTCTTTAACAGGTGCAAACATCTGATAGTTTCGGGTTGAGCCCACACACAGTTTAGTTGTGGCAGCTGGTTCATGATGGTGCAAAACACAGCATAGGCTCAGTAAACAATACAGATAGAGGAAAATTATCAAGAAGCTACAGTGTACATAATATACAACAGCGCAGGAACAATGTGTATATCAGTCCTTAATAATGCATTTGCTTCCGTGCCTAATAAACTATCATTAGCAGCTACTTTAATTAAATAATAAGGCTTTTTAGTGCAGATGAAATTCAAAGAGCGCTGACGCTGGAATGTAAAACTCGGCAGAACGCCCTATCCCTTGTCTTGGCTTTCTGACATGTATAAATATTGTATCAGTCAGGAATTTCTGCCCTGGTTCAAAAATGGGAGTGGTGGAGAGAAGAACAAACAGTATACTTTCACACAGTGCTCATCCCCACAGCATCAGTGTAGTCCCATCAGATAAGAACCATAAAAACAAGGGACAAAACATGATTAAGTGTTACCAACCTGCAGCTGCTGGATCTGAAGGTAAGTCCATTCCAGCTCGATCTGGCTGAAGCGCTTGTGTAGGCGGTACATGAGATTTGGTTCTGATACAGGATGGACGGTAAAGGCGTTTTTAAACTGTGCGCTATCTTCACGCTCTGGATCTGCGTTTTTCCCGAGCTCAAAGTAACGATAGGTCATCTCCTGTGAGCCAAACAAATAAAGATAAAGAAATGTTATTGTGGATACCCCCCCCCAAAAAAACTACCAAAAGCACGTTAAATTAATAAAACAACTGTTTGTTGGTATCCATATTTTTTTTTTACCTGGTGTACCTCCACACAACTGAGACCCAGGTAGTCAATAATGCAGCGGCCCAGCCACTCATCAGGTCTCACGCTGAGAATGTCATTACGGCAGGTGTCAAGGTGGGGCTGCAGACGGGCCAACAGACTGCGAGACAGCAGGTAGCCGTAACCCCCGTGGCAGTAGCGTGCCTTCTCCTCCCCACCAATGAACTCCTCCGCCCTGCCCATATACAAATCCTGACCTGCACTGAGGTGGCCCACGAGCTCTGACAGACGATCTGCCTGCATGTAAGTGTCGTCCTGGGCTAAGAGGAACCAGTCATAGTCTGAGCCATAGTGCTGATGGAGGTGGCGCACCGTCTCATACATCAGCCACACAGGGCGGTCGTCACCGTGGGCAACCACAGTCATACCATGAGGCACCTTGGGGCTGCGCAGGCCCGTGAAGAAAAAGGTGCGGTGGAAGTGGTGGGCAACAGTGCGGTTCACCGCCACGGCAAGCGTGTTGAGGGTTGCACGAGAGGTTAGCACGCCCACCAGCAGTCGCTCTCTGATGCCAAGTTCAGTGTGAATATACCGTGTTCTGCAGAGGTGGAAAAGAAAGATAAACGGAAAAAATTAGAACACAAGTTAGGTTTGGAAGCTATTACCAGTAAATCTTGACCGCATTTAAAACATCTTAGATTTCAGCAGATTCTTCCAAACTGCTGCAGATTATATGAAGCTTTTTCCAGCAGATAATCAGCTTTAGAATTCTAATTTAAGACATGTAGAAGATTATCAGATCTTATGCATTTGTGGATTAACAGGTCAAGTCAAGTCATCTGAACTACTGTACATATATGTAAAAGTAGATTTGACTAATGTAACCTTTAATCTATGGGACACCTATACTGTATATCCCACTCAGTGCATTTAGATTATTGCAGGGGAGATTTAAATGTAAGCCTATTAAAGAGAGCACTAACAAATGTAAATCCCCTGTAATCAAATTGTCTCCAGTTTCTTAAAACAAGTCTTGTAAGATATAAGAAAAAATGTTGTGTGGTTTTTTTTGTTTTGACAAATTTGCCTTTACATTTGTTGAAAAAAAAAAAACAACTCAATGGCTGCATATGTGTTCACTGAAAAGCCCTCTCTGTAAGTCTTCGTGGCACTTATCTTGATCTAATCTGATCCCATCATGTTTTGACTTCTTTCAGCACCTGGAAACACTGGCAAAAAAAAAATCAGACCTGACTTCCACACTCACCTGAGGACTTTCTTATGTGGCTTGTTTGGGTCCTTGTGATAGGGCACTATACGTGGCTGGAAGTCTTCCTCTCCAGCCCCATCCCTTGAGTCCCTTTGAGCATCTCCTCTGCCCAGAAAAAGCCCCCCATTACCCAGTTCATCTCTGCAGGAGTCATCCGTGTCCCCTTGTGTCCAGGACACCATTAAAAGGCTCAGACTGCAGCCCAGAGACAGCCCGAGGATAAGGGGTAAAGCAGGCCTGAACACGGCCAAAAAGGAGGACAGACGCATATCTAACTGTTACGAGCTACTCTTGATGAGGCCGTTCTGGGAGAGTTAACAGCCCATGTGGCTTTCAAGAGCATTTGAAGATGAGCCAACCCTCCCGGTTAAATATTTCAACCTGTGTGAGATGCAGAAAATTGCCTTAAATATCACATACTGTCTCTTTTCTAAGTCTTATCCGGAGAGGTAGTCGTTGTAAAGTTTCCAATCAACCTATCAAGCAAAGGTAATTCGCGAAAAACAATGTAGAGCAATAGATTAAAAATATTTCAATTATAACTGTTTAATATTTTGCCTCGTAAGCACAAATTGTACGTCAAACGCGCAGCTAACGTTAGAGACTACTAAACCCGTTTATGAGCGCCATTGCCAATTGTAACATGTCAAGTTAGTCATACAAACTGTGTAATAACGTGTCTTCTCAGCTAACGTTATGTTAATTAGCTTAACTAATTTTGGCTAGCGTTAACGCTAATAGCTACTTCTAAAGTAAATATGCACATACTTATACAAATAATGTACCTAGACGCTAAGTGTCACCGAGTAAAGTTGACCGTTAAGGTTTACGTTAATCTAGTCAAGAAGACTCGACAGTTTTGATCGTCTTATCCGAAATTGTAACGTCAACAGTAACGTTATGAGTCGGAAGGAACAAACACCAAAGAGCAAGCTAGCAGGCTAGCATCGCGTCCGTTGTTTCAGTGCAGATATGTCGCTCGTCGATCCATCTCCTCTAATCCCAAAGCATACATCCACAATTTCTGCGTTAATGTTGCCAAAAAGCCGTTAAGCTTGGCTGAATATGCGTCGTCCATTTCCTCAGTTTTTTGACTTCCTCATACATTGAGTGCCACACACACATACTCACTCACACATACACACACACTCACACTCAGGCAGGAGTAGAAATACCGTCGGTTCCCTCTTCATCATCCTCACTGACTGAGCATCACCTCTGACTAAAACGGTTAGCAGGAGACCCGTTAAGTGGGTGTTGCTTAAAAACAACGTCCAAGATCAATATGCAGTGATAACATATAATATCAGTACGAACGATTGATCAGGGAAAGCCTGTGTCCACATATGGATCCATGTTATGATCTGAAAATGATTTCCGTGACGCTACTGACCTTATCAGTATAATCTCACAACGATAAGAACTGACGTTAATATCCATCACACCGCTGTCTTCCGTTTTATTGCCAGATACATTCACTGATGAAAAAAACCGGCCTTATCTCATAATTATGACTTAATGTACTATCTCAAAATTACGATAAACGATCTCAAAATTACAAAAGATCCCATAATTACAACTTACTATCTCAAATGTTCTCAATTTGAGATATTTTCTCGTAATTATGAGATAGCAAGTCATAATTTTAGGATCTTTTCTCATAGTTATTAGATTTTTTTCTCGCAATTATGAAATAGTATATCATAATTTTGACATATTTTCTTGAAAGTATAAGATAATTTTAGGATCTTTTCTCACAGTTATGAGATTTCTCGCGATTATTGGATAGTACGTCGTATTATTAGGATCTTTTCTTGTAATTATGAGCTAGTAAGTCATAATTTTGGGATCTTTTCTCACAGTTATGAGATTTTTTTATTGCTATTTAGCCCGGCGAACAATTTTCGGTTCGGCAAACGTTCCGCGAACGTTGCTTGAAGCGTAGGGGGAACGTTCGCTGGACCCCCCACAGCTAACGTTGACTGAGGGTTATTTTGGAAAGTTTTCCTAACCTTTCGCTAACGTTCGCGTAAAGTTAAAACAAAACGTTCGCGGAAGGTTGGGAAAACTTTCCAAAATAACCCCCAAGGAACGTTCGCTAAATTTTATGTAGTTTTTTTTTTTTTAAATAACCTTTAAAAACGTTCTAAAATTACAAAAATATAACATTCAGAGAACCTTTAGGGAACGTTCCCTGAAGGTTACCTGTTTGCTGAGGTAGTAACTAATAATTTTGGGATCTTTTCTCGCAAATATGAGGCAGTAAATCATAATATTGCTATCTTTTATCGTAATTATGAGGTAGTAGTGTCATAATTGTGAGATTAGGCCTCTGATTTTGCGCTTCCGTAACTATGTAGGTTGTTCTACTCAATTACTAATAGCTACAGTGTTTCACCGAGTTGTAAATTAAACGTGCAGCTAAATTAGGAGTAATAAAAGGACATTTTACTGCAGTCCCAGGAGCAGGGGCGGGTTTATCTTCTCTCACCGCCCCTCTTTTCCATATATGGTCCGTCTGGCGGTTCCAGAGCGGCTACATCCACCCGGCGAAAAGTGGACACGAGACGTCGGTGTGCTCCCGAGACCAGTAATTTATTATCTAGGTAAGAAAGACGTTACCGGCGTCTGAAAACTACGACTCAAATCGATAACGTACATAGATTTCCGTTTAATTAAATGTAGTCTTGAAAAACATTCAGTCGCTACCGAATTAGTCGTCTTCAGAGTCGTTGCTAGTCGGGCCTTGCGTCAATTTAGCTTTAGCAACTCGGGCCTGCTGTCAACGGCTAACGCAGTCAACGGCTAGTTTATCGAAAGCGATATAATCTGTTCTTATGTGTGACATCTTGTCTTAATCAGATAATGGCGCTGTTTGGCTTCAGTCGTCGACTAATTCGCTCTCAGGTGACAAAATCTGCCGTTAATGTGAGCGGCATCAGCTACAGTTAGCCGGGGCTATCAGGCTTTATAGCTAATGTTGGAGCCCAACGTGCAAGCAGGTGGGAGCATAATGCGTTTTTAGTTAATATTATAACCACCGCTCCCGAGGCCGAGACGTTCATCATCTTATGTCTTTTCTTATACCGGTAGTCCTTTCATAAAATCAGCTGTAAATTGAACTTAATGTAACACCGTGACTTCAGATACCGGCGGCGCATTTTGGCTCAGGTTTACCGGCAATTGTTCTAGCTACTCCTGACGCTACTTACTGTAAGTGATTAGTCAGATTGATTTGACAAGTCACATGATTTATACTCCGATAGCACTTGTTTTGTACAATTCAACTCATAAATACTTTATTGGTCCCTCAAGGGACAATTTGAGGCAAACAATTGCCCATATACAATTCAGTTAGACACATAAAAATAGGAAAATGATAATATTAGAAAGTGTTTAAAATAAGGAAGTGTCAAAAGTACAAGTGCTTTAATCAGTCTATATTTTAGGTAAATGTGGTTGTTTTACAAGTCTTCTTCTGGCATTAGGTTAAAGTAGTCATAAAGGACATGTGTTTGGTTGTTGATAAACTTACATGCATTATAAGATTATGAAAGTGATGTTGAAATCCAAAATGTTGAAATCCTTTAGCAACTCAGCCTCAGGGGATAGTACTGTTTCCATGACACAACATGGCATTATTTAAAAGTTAGATTGTTGACCTATAGGTGTCCCCTTTTCTATTTCCTGTTGTTGAATAGCCTTGCACAACCATGCCATCCGACTTAGCCAAGAAGAAGGCAGCAAAGAAGAAGGAGGCTGCGAAGGCTCGCCAGCGCACCAAGAAAGCTGATGAGATAAATGAGGAGGGTGAACAAGCAGAGACCCAGCTTAATGGAGCACAAAGCAACGGTAAGAAGGGGGAGCGATCTTTAAATTAAAATTATTATCGGTTTGATTGTGGTTTGCTTGGCTTGAGTGTCATTCCTGAGATCAGTTCTAGCAGTATATCACATTTTTCTGGAAGTTGAAGCTTAATGTGTGCATTTCATTTTAACAGGTATTGCCAGTTTGACAAAGGAGCTGGACGAATTTGAGCTGCGGAAGACAGAGGCTCGGGCAGTGACAGGCGTTCTGGCCTCACACCCCAACAGCACCGACGTCCACATTAGCAGCCTGTCGCTCACCTTCCATGGCCAAGAGCTGCTAGCAGACACCAGCCTTGAGCTCAACTCAGGCAGACGCTATGGCCTCATCGGCCTTAACGGCACAGGTAACCAGTTTTCCTTTGTGCTGTTTTTGTGGAGCGGTTGGGGCAAATGCTCGATAAAGGTGCTTGAAGGCTGCAATCTGCCCTGATATCCAAAAACAGCTACTTTCCTTTAACATAGAAAAGAGCATTTATCTTCACTGTTCTTTCACAGCAGTTCACCTATGATGAATATAATTAATTTCCTTTTGTACTTTTTATCTACCAGGAAAATCCATGCTGTTGTCAGCCATTGGACATCGTGAAATTCCCATTCCAGAGCATATAGACATTTACCACTTGACCCGGGAGATGGCCCCCAGCGAAAAGACGGCTCTGCAGTGTGTCATGGAGGTGGATGAGGAGAGGATCATGCTGGAGAAGGAAGCAGAGAGACTTGCCCATGAAGACTGTGAGTAACATGAATTGTCACTACAGCGCCACAGTTGAGTGACAACAAACTGGCAAAATTAATGAGACTTGTAGCTAAGACTAATACAATTATTTCAAATGCAGACTTCATATTGAGCATGGAAAGCTGTCTCACACATAATTGGCTAAGTCTGAGTAAATGTCTTTCTCTCATTTCCCACATAGCGGAGTGTGAGAAGCTGATGGAGCTGTATGAGCGTCTGGAGGAGCTGGATGCAGACAAGGCAGAGGTGCGAGCCTCTCGGATCCTCCACGGTTTGGGTTTCAGCAGTGCTATGCAGCAGAAGAAACTGAAGGACTTCAGTGGAGGATGGAGGATGCGCGTCGCTCTGGCCAGGTGAGGACAAAACGCTCATTATATCGCCATATAGAGATGATGATGATGATGATGATACAATGTTCTTTTGTCTCTGTGTTTTAGGTTTGAATTCAGACAATATAGTCCTTGTGTTGGTATACTTTTACATTCAAGAGTAGAGCCACTATGAATATATTAATTGGGGGAAAAGTACTCGCTGAGTAGCAGCACCTGTCCTGTGTAGAAAAGATCCTTAAACATCCAGAGTAACTCATAGGTAACTTGATCTTAAAGCAAAATGTAAATTCATGTATGGCAGATTATATCTTGGCTAGCCCTGTTGCCAGGCAACAAGGAAGAACTAGGCTAGTCTTTATGCTAAGCTAACCGGCTATTGGCTGTAGCTTTATATTTACTGTACAGATAGAAAAGGTATCTATCTTATGTAACTCTTGAGGAGAAAGTACATAAAACATTCTAACTATCCTGTTTTTGTTTTTTTGTTTTTTTTTTTAAAGAGCCCTGTTCATCAAGCCTTTCATGTTGTTGCTGGATGAGCCCACTAACCACTTGGATCTGGATGCTTGTGTGTGGTTGGAAGAGGAGCTCAAGTCGTAAGTCCACACCCAACTTCCTTCATCCCTTAAATAGCCAAAAATGTTGATGGGTGCTGATCATCCTGCTTGTTCTTTTTCAGATTCAGGCGAATCCTTGTGCTCATCTCACACTCTCAGGACTTCCTGAATGGTGTGTGCACTAACATCATCCACCTGCATCAGAGAAAACTGAAATACTACACGGTAAGAAGACTGCTAAACACTCTTAGAATCTCTGGAAGTTTCTGGACTAGACTCTGCAATCTGTGATCTGTTAGCACTATATAAGGAAACTAGGGGCGGGCTGTTACTAATTATGTATCGGTGTATGCAACTTCTGTTGGATGACCATGCAAATCTATTTTTAAAATTAAGGGTAACTATGACCAGTATGTGAAGACCAGAGAGGAGCTGGAAGAGAACCAGATGAAGCGCTTCAATTGGGAGCAGGACCAGATAGCACACATGAAGGTAAATAAGGGACACCATGTGGTGGGTTGTTTGCACTAAACAGACTGGACAGTTCAGAGCAGCTTTTTTTTTTTCCCCAAGTAGTCAAGCTTCTGATAAACAATAATTACTCCCTTTGTCAATGGTCAAATCAAAACCTGCACTCATTGTTTCTTCTTTGTTTTTTCTTTCTTTTTTTACATCTGTCCTCCAGAATTACATAGCTAGGTTTGGTCACGGCTCTGCAAAGCTGGCACGACAGGCACAGAGCAAGGAGAAGACACTGCAGAAGATGGTGGCATCAGGCTTGACTGAAAAAGTTGTGAATGACAAGGTACTGTAATGTAGCTTGTAAGGGTGGTTTCCAGACCGCTGAGCAGTTGTTTTTATAGCCACTGATGCATATAGCCACTTTGAGGAATTATGGACGTTTATTGTCATGGTATTAACTCTTACCTCTCTCTCCAACAGACTCTGTCATTTTATTTTCCTCCCTGTGGGAAGATTCCTCCTCCTGTTATCATGGTTCAGAATGTGAGCTTCAAGTACAGTGACAACACAGTGAGTATAGTTGATTATTACAGCACAGATGGACCTTTTGGTCACTGAAAATATAGGTTCATTTCTCAAGTCATCTGATAATGTTTCCTACAGCCACACATATATAAAAACCTGGAGTTTGGTATCGACTTGGATACACGAGTGGCTCTGGTGGGGCCCAATGGAGCAGGGAAGTCCACACTGCTGAAGCTGCTGATGGGAGAGGTAGGTTTATTTACCCATTAGCCTGAAACAACCTGCAGTTGTCTTCAGAGTATTCCAACTTATTCTCACTTTCTCTTTGTAGCTCCTACCCTCTGATGGCATGATCCGCAAGCATTCTCACGTCAAGATAGGCAGATATCACCAGGTAAAACACAGAGCATCACTTTTTTTAAACTACCAGGGAATTCTACAGCAATGATTCTTTGCATATAAAGTAGCTTGTACAATAAAATTAAATGTCTCCTATCTGGTTATGTTTACAGCATCTGACAGAGCAGCTGGAGCTGGACCTGTCTCCGTTGGAGTACATGATGAAGTGTTTCCCTGAGATCAAAGAAAAGGAGGAGATGAGGAAGATCATCGGTCGCTACGGCCTGACGGGGAAACAGCAGGTATGAATTGGCTACTTTTCCTGAAGATACAGAATGATGATTTTTTGTTTGTTTGTTTCTGTCTGCAAGTTTTCACCTGAAATTTCTTGCAGGTCAGTCCGATCAGGAACTTGTCAGATGGCCAGAAGTGCCGGGTGTGTTTTGCCTGGCTGGCCTGGCAGAACCCTCACATGCTGTTCCTTGACGAGCCCACCAATCACCTGGATATCGAGACTATTGACGCATTGGCGGAAGCCATCAACGAGTTTGATGGCGGCATGATGCTGGTTAGCCACGACTTCAGGCTCATTCAGCAGGTACATATGTGATCATGGCTCGCATTTGGCATTTTTCTTGATGACATTTTTTAACTTTAAAGCCTTAATCAGTAACTTGTGTATCACCATTTCCATCTGACAGTCTGTATTATGCTTGAAGCTCATTTAATAGATTGTATGTGGTCCACATTAGTTGTTGAACTTATGGAGCTGTTAGTTTGAAACTTTAAACAGGAGAATTTAATTTTAACAGCTATAACTCACACAATTAAAACCTTTTTTTTTCTCTCTTTTCTCTAGGTGGCTCAAGAGATCTGGATCTGCGAGAGTCAAACCATTACAAAGTGGAACAGGGACATCCTGGCTTATAAGGAGCACTTGAAATCAAAGATTGAAAATCAAGCGCATGACATCTAAAAAAGCAACATCACACTCTCGAGCCACTCCTTTATCTTGCATCATGGATTTGACCTGCAAGCTCCCGAAGAGACGAGCAAGAAATGTCCTAAACTAGAACTGAAACAATCTCTTATGCATCTTATTGGACACGTCTGTTGTACATGTTGTACTGTATTTCCATCTCAGTATAACGGTGCTGCGTTGTGCTTAACCTTACCCGACCCCCCCCCCCCCTCCAACCCCTCCTCTCTCCTTTCACCTCAGGCTGCACTCTGATTGGCTGATTCACCTGAAGCATCTCAGTGCATTTTGGAATGCATTCCATTGTGCTGTCTTCATAGAAAAGTTTTATTTTTCCAAATGTTCTGTTTTATCCCATCATGTATGCAGCAGCTTTTTAGGTCATATTTTATGATATTTAAAAGTTGACTTTTTTTTTTTTTTTTTTTCCTCCCCTCCCACCGGTGTAAAAGAGCATTTCTGCCTTATTTAACAATGTAATGCAATAAAGGTTTGTCTGAATAAACAGAACATAAAAACAGCATATTTAAATTGAGAAGACTTTATTATTTTATTTTTTTTAAACTTAAACAGTGCTTGTATCCAAAAATCAAAAGCTTTTAGGGAAAATAAACTATTGTACATCTCTGTAAACAAGAGGACAAGTGATTAGAAGTAGTTGCTTTGGATTGTGGCTTGTGAGTCCCACGGCTGTATAGATCCGACCTGGTACGACAGCCGCTGCGTGGTGTTCGCTCCTCACCCAGTCCTCCAGGGAACTGAAAATAACTGGGCTGTCCAAAAGAATACTGAAATTTCTTGGCGTGACCAAAGATAGAAGATAATGACAGCCAACTGAGGCCAATGCATCTCCAGGATGCAGTTAAAAAGGAAAAAAACTCTTTAGTTGACTATTGCAGTGTGGTTTTGCTGTAAACTAAGATCCATACAGGCCATCACTTATGTTATTAAATCCTATAAATTCTTCAGGCTATCACCTTTTTTCTAAAGCTCTCAGTAAAGCTGTGTTCATGTCACACTGGAATGGTGTTAACATCACCCAGAAGTACCGCCACCACCGTTAGAAAGAAAAAAAAAAAATCCTCCATTTTTAATTATATATTTTTCTTATTACTACATGCTAAATTATTCTGTTATAACAAACTTTTCTAGATAAAATATCACTTTGAGGAAAAAGGTCCAGTCAATGTCTAAAGAGACTGTAGCCTGATGTAGACATCCAGCAGGGTGTTTTAAAACAGACTTATTTGGTATGTAGTGATAACCAAAAAAACATGTCATAACATAAAACGTGAGAAGGATTTTGTTAAAACCAGAAACCGAGCAAATATTTTTAGCAACATGGGCATTCTCTTCATTTTTGTGGATTTAAAGCCAATAATAAACCAACAGCTGACATCTCTCTTTCTCTTTCTCTCTCTCGTGTCTACGGTATCAAACAGATAATAAAGATTTGTTTAGTCATTTTTGGACATAATCTGCAGTGGTGTTTGCAGCATCTACAAACACTGTACAATTAAAAGGATTAAAGCAAGAGAAGATATGTGAGCCTGAAATGTTGTCCAGGAGGAAATGTGTATGATGTATTATATGAATTTAAAACTGTTCTATGCCTAAAATCAGGCACGGTGCCTGAGAAAAAGCGCTGCAATTATTAATAGCACCATAAACTGGAGCTCTCTCACACACACACACACACACACACACACACACACAAAAAAAGCACAGGATCTAATTCTAATAAACATCAGGAGGTTGATGTGAACTCAATCCTAGTTGGCAATTAAATTCTTCAGGTAAATCCAACATATGACATGTTTACAGCTTAAGATTCAATGTTAGTTTTAACAATAGGTGTTCAAAACATGACTGGAAGACATTATCTGCCTTCACATCTTCCAAAAGCCTTCCTTCAACCGCATTTGGTGGTTGAATTTGACAATTTAGGTTTGCATTTAATGTCTAAATATATCAGGCTGTTAGTTGTTACAGTCTGAAAATACATGCTGTGTTATATATGTTACACTTCCAACATAAAGTATGTCTCCTGCTTGCTGGTTCCACAAGTGCCAAACCAGAGGAAACACATGTATCTCCGACCTATAAGGCTGCACATGAAGCTTTAAAGCTACAATGTTTGTTAGGTGGAGTTTCCCAGAGACAGAGGGCTGCAGCGTATGCTATTAAATACTGATTGATTCTGTAGCTGTAAACGTTAGATGGCCTAGTTTTAAAAAACACAAGGCTCCCCGTTTAAATTTCAACTTGTTAGCGTGCATGATTGACAGATTAGTGGCACGAGCTGTAGTTGAAACAGTGCAAGTAAGGAGTGTTTGTTTCGGTTCAGGCTGTCCTGATGGCAGCGTGTTTTTAGAGGCTACGAGGGGGACAGCAGCAGTCGGAGCCGTGCTCGGGGGTACGTGTGGACCAACCCGGAGGGATTTTAACGCTCACTGGGCTTCCCACTCCTCATCTGACACTTCGTCGGGGGAAATGGTGCGAGTGTTGCTGGCCCGAATGCTGCTGATGTTGGTGAAAGTGAGGAGGCTCGCGATACCTATCAGGCTCACGCCGGTGCCGTCCAGGTTCACCTGAGCCAGAGGCATGTGTTTCAGGAACTTCAGACCTGAGGAAAAAGTATGAAAATACATTGAAGTTGTTCAGTCGAGTAAAACAAGGATTACATCACTGTTGCGGTAAGGTCGGATGAACAAAGCGAGCGTGTGACCTTACCGTGGTCTGTGATCCGTGTGCGGCTGAGATTAAGCTTAACCAGCTGATTGCAGCGGATCAGACCTCTCCTCACTACTGTGTCTCCCACCTGAGTGCTGGCTAACCCCAACACCTAGAAAACAGAAAGAAAACATGCATTAGCAAAACGCATACAAAATGAGCAGAGTGAGTTGCTGAGTAAAGAAAAGAGGATCATATTGTATCAGGGTGGCTCAGCGGTTACAGTTACTGTCATTGAGAAGACATAATTGAAACTGACCTCTGGTTGAGAAAGCCAGTGGTTGTATTAATGCCATTAAAAGACAAACTAAATCTGTCAGCGAGCTTACATCCGACTCTGATCAACCCTGGCCCCTAACCTCCATGAAGGCTGGAAAAATACTCCCTTGACACAAAAAGTCACCCCCCTTTCCCCACTTCCTGTCCCCATGTCCTTGATGAAGACTCCACTTACTCCCGATGGATAAACCGGTGCTGAGCACGCACGGTCGCTTACTGCCGTTAGTGTGTGAATGAGAGGCAGATTCGTAAAGTGCTTTGGATAAGTGCAGTCCATTTACCTTTCTGAACCCACATTTAACCGTCGCTTAGTAAAATTTGTACACTATTATTTTTAAGAGAGGGTTAGGACCCTGAATTAATGAGCTCTGAGCTGTAGCAGCGTTTGATTTGTGCTTCTGAGTGTAAACCCAGCAACTATGCATGTGTTTTTAAATGAAGGGTTATCCAGGCTTACGGTGTGAAATCCTGAAACTTAAATATGCAGGATAATTGGTATCAAAAGGGTTACATAAAAAGTGTTAAATGCAATATACAGTAAATTAACCCAGAGATGTCATAACACAGGTACTTATACTACTTATTACTCACTTATAATGTTTTCTCCACCATTTCTAAATCTAAATTGGTGCTAGGCAACTGACAGATGGACATATTCGCAGATGTCACCAATAAAAATCACCTGGAGGTGCGGCAGACAGGTGATTAGTTCTGCCACTCCGCGGCTGGTGACTGCTGTTCGGTCCAAACACAGCTCCTGCAGCTCCTGCAGGCCACGCAGAGAAGGAAGCCCTGCGTCTGTCACCTGAGTGTTGCTAAGTGACAGTTTCTTCAACCTACACAAAGTACACACAGGACTCCTGTCAATATTCCTGTTATGACAGCCTGCTGTATTATGTAAGGAAGTAGGGTATTGTAGAGTGCAGCATACTAATTATAAAGTGTGGGAATGACCTGGTCATGGCGGAGAGCTGGCTGACTCCCTGGTCTGTGACCTGTGTGTAGTCTGTCAGGTCCAGCTCTGAGAGCAGAGACAGTCTAGAGAGGAATGCGAGTCCGCTGTCTGTCACAGAGTGGCGTCCAGGGAGAGTCAGCTGAGTCAACTTTAGACCTGGAAGGAAGGAAAAATCTTGCTAAAAATTGTATTCAACACAGCTTGGACTCATTTATGAACGTTCCTTCCCAGTTACAAACCTGAGATGATCTGGAGGACGTGGTTGCCATCCTCTACAGGGATACCTGCCAAACTGAGGGAAGACAGGGCAGGGTGGGTGGCGATGTGCTCTAGAGAGCCCTCTGTCACACCTGTCCCATCCAGGTTGAGAGTCTGCAGGCTGGAGAGCTCTGCCAAAGCTGACACATCCTTAACCTGGCAAAACAAGATGTGAAAATGTGAGTAAAATAATAAACTTTTTTGAAGCGGCTGTTCTGTGAGCTAATGCTAAGACAAACATGAAGGCACAATTCGAACGTCAGATGTGCGTGTGAACGCTGAAGTACCTTAGTCTGCTTGATGCTGAGCAGTCGCAGCTGTGGCACACATGTGGGCAGCACTACCAGCGTGGCTTCAGTCACTGCCGTCTGGTTCAGGCTGAGCTGAAAGAGGCAGGATGGAGCTGATTGGAGATATAGCACCATCCCAGTATCAGTCACTTTGGTCTGGTCCAGGGACAGGAAACACAGGCTCTTTAAACCTTGAAGACACAACGAGAAAGAAAATATGTTGATACCAGGCAAAATTATTCATAAAGGCAGAACCCAAAAAAAAAAAAAAAATCAACTCTTAACTACAAATGCTTAACACAGAGCAGCTTATGCTGGGATCTGGCGCTCTTGCACACGCTTGTAGTTGCACGTAGAGTGGTGTTACATAATCTATTATATTTATTATCCCCTTCTAGTAACAGTCAGAGCCTTGTTAACGAGGCTGCTTGAGTGTGTATAAAGCCCAACCTGTGATATGCTGCAGACAGGAGTCGGTCAGTTTGCTACAGGAGGCCAGGTTGAGGTACTGGAGTTTGACCAGGCTGGACAGGATTGACAGGCCTGAGTCTGGACAAAAAACACAGATTTTAACCCGACATTTTACCAAGATTTACACAGAAAAACTGACGCTTCATCCACCTGAATCAATCCTAGGTTAAAATTTTATACCAGTGATAAGAGGCGAGTTGACCAGACTTAGATGCTTCAGTGCTGGGAAGGCCCGTAACTGCCGCAGGAGCTCATTGGTGGAGTACGGGTAGCAGTTTAGGACAAACTTCTGCAATGGGCAGCCAAAGAAGAGCTCCAGAGTGCGTGGACGTAGGAGTCTCTCGCGGGACATGTGGTTGAGCAGAAGCTCTGCCAGCTCCGGGGTCAGACACGCCAGACTGCTGCTGTACTGCATACTGGGAGCTGAGGGACAAATGGCACAGAATGAACACAATGAGTAAACAAAGCATGGACACACATTTTCTAGAAAATCAGCTGAGCTTTACACTTTTTCCTGGACGCTCACGTATAAACAAATCAGTTTGGTATAATAAAAGGGGTTCAGTACACTGAGTATTTTATACAGTCTCTCACCAGTCATGAGGTGGACAGTGGCGCGGGTGGCCAAGGCACATAGGGAGGGCACACTGGGTGCTCTGAAGGGTCTTTTAGGGGGTGATGGCTGTCCCTGGGAGGCACGGGGGTCTTCTTGCTGTGCAGCTCTTTGAAGACGCTCCACTGCAGCCAGACCTGCAGCTCCGGGCGCCATCCGAACTCCTGCATCCTCAGGCTCTGCTGGGTCCTCCACTGGTGCCTCCCTAAGACACATAGACACAACTGTCTTTAACATATATACTATAATTTAATGTACATGTAAAATATCTGGTCAGATTATGTGAAAACAGCAATCTACACAGCATTTTAAACTGCTAGCAAAATTCTGACTATTAGCATACAGCATTATTTTTCCTACCTCCAGTCTAACTGAAGAGATTCTTCATGTGCAACTAAGCTACATTAAACTGACAAATTAGTGTTAATGTAAGCAGTGTTAAAAGTCCCTTAAGAATGATTCACAACCAGTAGCAAAGCACATTTTAAAAAACCTATTTAGAGAGTTATAGCACTGTAATACATGTAGAGTGGAATCACATTAAATGCAGAAGCATGACATTAAGCTTTAAGTGGAATTCTGTCTAGACACTAACCTAAGTCGATTGCCTTGCTCTGGCCAGTGGTGCCTGGGCTCAAATCCTCCACGAATCCTGTTCTCCGGGAAAAAAGGCAGCCTCGGCATTCCTGCAAAAAAAAAAAAACACACACGCAACAATTGCAATCAATAAGGACATGCTAATCTCACCAAGCTAATATCAAAACCTGTTACGATTTCTTTACAGTTAAAAAACACATAAGCTTTGCAATGTTACTGTATATAAATCGCACACCTCTGATCAACATCTTGTGTGTGTGTGTTGGATCTTTGATTCTCCTGTAACTAGCTTAAACTGGGACTGAGCTCATAGCACACTCTGACCTGACACACATTCAGGATACTACATCAAAACCACATGCTCTGAGAGACTGAATATGATTGGCTGGCTGGTTGGCTAGCTGTAAGCACTTAGGGAGAACAGTTCCCACTGGTGGGGCTCAGCAGTTTTGACCCTGTGTACTGTATGCTTGACAGAAAGGGGCATTCACCTACATGTTTCCTAATCCTAATCTTTCTTACATATGACACACATTAGTAGGGCAGTCTGTCCAATGTTTTGTAGACTGGGAAACTTATGCAATATACAGTATGGAAACTGAATGAAAGCTACAGCTGAGAGTGAGAAGCCAGGATCATCTGTTTCTGACATGAGAGAACAAAAAGTTCCACAGTAGAGACACATGTTGCCAGGAGGAGGTTAAGCGGGGAGGAGAGATGGGGAAAGAATGCAAAATGAATGGAAAGGGAGGGATGAAGCGTCCGTGCCAATCCCAGACACAGGGAGCAGTACCGTTTAGCAAATTAGGTGGTTCCCCCTCTCCTTCTTGTTCCTCGTCAACTTCGATGCCAGCAGCCTCCTCGTGATTTCCAGGAACCAATCTCTGGCCTCGCCCTGTTGAACAGCCCCAGGAATGTCATCCGTGACTATAAAGCTATTTAAATAACGTTCAACTTTGTGCTTTGTTGAAACAACTGAGCCTATAAATCATTCTTATAGGCTACTAAAACCACTGCACATAAACAATCTTTAGTGAGGAAACATTTATGATAATAACAACAATAAATAATGAGACTTTTTTTTACATGCAAGGCGTATTTCACACAGTATTTAATATTTACCCCAGAAGTGAGAAGGCCCAGACAGAGAAGGACCAACTCCAGGGATCCCTGCATAATTCACTGCCTCTTCCCACAGCTGGTTGGGTAGTGGAGGGGGTAAAACAGGGTCTAGCCCCTCCGCCCCCTCCTGGACAGGGATATGTGGCTGAGGAAGCACGACGCACGGAGCCTGCTCGTTCTGTCCCGCTGACGGTGGCTCTGCTGGACTGGGTGGATCCTGGGGTGTCTCTGGAGGAGTGGTCTGAATACACAGTGCGGCGTTGGGCGTGAGGCCGAGGGAACGCAGCGAACAAGCGAGCTCTGCTTCCCCGAAGCGTTTCCGTGGGAATCCCTGGAGGAGTGAAAAGGTGGGTAGGGAGGGGTGACGTCCGGTGATATGCTCCACGACGCTGCGAAGAGGGGCGTCGGCTGGAAAGCGCTCACGCATGGACTCCCCAGACGGCAGCCGAATCTGTAGCGAGACAGAAAAACATGAAGTTTAAACACCTGTGAGTCAGTACAGTAATAATAAATAAACAGTCTGCAGTAATTTTTAGGTTCTTCTTAGCCTCACCATGAGGATGCAGTTGTTATCCACATTAGTCTGAACTTTTCCACCAAGCTTCTGGCCTTGACTACTGGGGGGAGACGTCTCTGCGGCGGCATTAGTCTGGCTCTTCTCCTGCAAGCTCCTCCGATCCTCAGCTATCCGCTTTAACACCAACTCGCGCTCCTGGCAGACCAACAAACACAAGATAAGATGTTCTCTTCTACTTAGCTTAAAAGATTTCCCTCTCTGTGTGATAAACATGTTGCCAGTGCGGCTGAGTTGGCACCGATGCTGCTGGTCAGTACGTGAAGTCCTTCTTTTCAATAACGCTAACCTGTTTCTTTTGTCTTTTCTCTGCTCTGGCCTCCTGAGCAACACGTTGTCTCTGTTGCTCTTCAAAGTCACTTTTGTCCTGTTTGATGCGGGACTCAACCGGTTGTGGCTCTGGGGTCAGGTTGCATGACTGTGATGGTCTCAGCACTAATGAAGCACTCCCTGTTAAAGTCAGAAACAATCGAATGAGACACAACCACAAAGAACGATAGCTCATTTTGCATCCTTAACTATCCATTCCTTTAGGCTTTATTGAAAACGGCACAGATACGATTACACAGACGTATCTACACAATACTACAGTGATGGATATATTGCTGCTTGGTGCCATACCTCTGCTGTCAGTGGGAGATGTCTGTGACTCAGACATGCTTGCTGATTCTTTGGGAGGGTTGAAAGCAGAAAATGCTGTTTCTGCTGGCTGTGATGACTGTTTGACCAACCTGTGCCGTGGATGCTGACCCTGTAAGAGCCTATCATTGTATGAGAGAGGGACACAAAAGTACATGTTTATTAGATAATTTAATGAATGGCAATTTCCACTTGTTTCAGAGTGCTGGGATAAGTGGAATAAGTGCTGGGACAACTCACCACTCAGCTGCATCCGCCACAGAAAAATGCCCTGCCTGCATAGCTGCCTGGATCTGCTCCTCTGTGAAACCCATCTCACTGAGGGTGAGGAATAACTCCCCAATAGTCTGCAACACAGCATCAAACACAGACCACTGAACAGCTATCCAACGCATACAAAAGGCTTGTAAACAAGGCTTTACAACTGCCAATTTTCCCCCTTATCAGTGATTGCACAAACAATGGCTGCAGTCTGTCTGGCTCATGTTGTCATCATGACCAATAACACTCAAATACATTTAAAAAAACTGAGCAAGCTTTCTTTTTGGTGGACCAAATGAGAGTTATTGTTCATGATTCTTTAAACTTCATTTAAGATCTCTACTCTAGTTTTATTATTGCTTTGTTTGTACTGTTGTAAAGCTGCAATTATTGGTCGATTAACTGAATAGTTGTTCAACTATTAAATTAATTGTCAACTATTTTTTATAACTGAATCATTTGGAGTCATTTTGAAAAAAAAGTCGAAATTCTCTGATTGCAACTTTACAAATGTGTATTTTTTCTTCTAAGATAGTAAACTGAATATCTTTGGGTTGCGGACTGTTGATTTGAGGATGTCACCTTGGGCCCTGATTTTTCACCATTTTAAGCCCCAGTTGCATTAACTGACACACTACTAGAAAAAAATACTTTGCAAATATCAGTATTGTCTTTTACAGCTACAGGGGTGGCCCCAACCATATATATATTTATGTAAATATATAATTTTACCTCTTAATTTGCTATTAATGTGTTACTAGAATTTATTTTTGAGTTCGCTCTGCTTTAATTAGAGCAAGTGTGCTAGAATCATTAAAATTAAAGAGAAAAATTCCTACAATTGTTGTGTCAAAGACTTAGGAAGGGAGTTACCACATAGGGACTGGTGTGAATATTTACGTATTGTCTTAAACTTTAACTCTATGCACATAAGCCGTAGCGACTGGTTTTAACTAGATTATATAGCACAGACAGTTTATCTGTCTTTGTTTGTCCTCCAGTGAGTGGCTGATTCAATTAACTCTCCAATTCTTAGTTAGTTACTGTTGGTTAATAAAGTTGTAAGCAGTCTGTTAGCCTCTGATGTATTAATGTATCGCATGTATTGATTTAACAGAGGATATTAAAGCGATATTAAACTCGACAACAGATAACAAGCTAACGTAAAGCTAACGCTGGATAAACGTTGTTAGTGTCTGTCCGACACTGAGTGCTGTCAACAAACAACGTTAGCACGACGGGGACCGTTAGCAATGCTAAAGCTAACGCAGCTAACTGGCTATTATCCTTTAAAAAGTCAAATATATCGGGTGGCTTACCGGAGAGGCGGTAGAGGTCATGCCTTTGTTTCAACGTTTACTGCACAAAAAATCAAAATGATATTAATTAGTAACTTTGTGGACTTCCTGGTTAGGGTTTTGCTGTGCAGCCTGCGATGCTAGCAGGACTGTGAGTCTGGAGGAGTGACAGGACAACAACAAGAAAGCAGCCAATCAACGCCGAGCAGCCCCGAGATTTCCTGCACTGAAGCAGCTGCACGCAGCAAATCCAGTATCAATCACACTGATTGACAGATCTGACCTCCAACCGCCAAAGACAATAACCTTAATCGCGTAACATCGTATCTAACATGTAACATCTTCTCATCAGCCATTATCAATGACTAAACTATTGGATGTTTAGATCCTGATCGCACTAAATCAACAAAGTAGATAGATAGATAGATAGATAGATAGATAGATAGATAGATAGATAGATAGATAGATAGATAGATAGATGGATAGCACATTCTTGACAACATTTTGGCATATTGTTACTTTAAAGTTGAATAATGTCCTGCTTTTTTACTCTATTTCGGGTGAAACATATGTACTTTTTTTCAGAAAAGCTAGTTGCGCACTAAAAAAAATCACTGGATTAAATTTTTACACTGTTTGGATCAATATAGCACCGACACAATAGTGAGTTAATGTGACCCAGAAAGCCACTCAAGACCAGGTGTTGTTTTGACCCAGTTTTAGTGTTATTTTTGATTTTACTGTGGGGTTATTTACCCAAATTAAAGCTTTATAATCTACTCTGCTCTTTTTCGCTAAAGCTTGTTGTGTGTAACACTGGCTCAAAATAACACATTGCTACTGCAATTAACCCAATGTTGTATTGGTGCTATATTGACACAAACTGGGTAAAACCAGTTACTGGGTTTAACCCAGTAATTGTTATGTGTATATTCTCTATTCTTTATTTATTTTTAAAAACATTTTTTAAACCTTGATTTTAAATTCTTCTAAAGCTTTAATACCTGTTGCATTTATGCTACTTTTTCACCATTTTATTTCTTCATAGGCAGCATTTGAAACAGAGAATATATGTAACTGTAGTGAGATGACATTAAAGGTCCTTGAATCCTTGAATCCTTGAGTCATCGTCAGTAAATGCTGCCTGACAGACTAAACTAAGAGGAGTCAAAGCTATGAGTAAATCTTTACAAACACGTGACTCAGAGAGACAGATTATCCAAACATTAAATACCAGGTTGAAAGCAGCACAAAGTAAGTAGACTGAGCAATAAATAAATAACCATTAGGTATGTTAATTATTGCCTTTAACTTAAAGATCTCCTCCAGACGTGTTTGAAGACATAAAATTACTCTATTTTGACTAATAATTTGTGTCTATTATTATTTTTTCCAAACTCAAACTCTGCACATACATCATTCTGCGCAGTGAAACTCAAACATCCAACTGTAGGAACAAGAAGTAAAACACATTTTTGAGTGGAAGGAGACTTTAACAGGTGTAACTCCAGGCTTCAGTTGCACTGAGCCACCAGTAGAGGACACTCTGACTCTGTCCATACTGATGTGATGCTTTGCCTCATGCAGCTGCATATTATTGTCAAATCTGCAGTTTAAAAAATTTATTGGCCCAGACATCTGACATCATGTGTAACTTTATAAGTAGGTGATAAGCAACTGAAGAAAGATACAAACCTTTAACAAAATAAAAAAAGATTCTACTTGAATGACTCCAGCTGACTTTTAAAAAGTCAGTCCAAATGGTCACTAAAATGTAGAAAATAGTTGCAATACCTCTGCAAACAAGTACATACATGAGTAGTAAGAGGTGCCAAAAGATATAAAAAATGTCTTTAAGTGTGATAATGTCCTTATTAAACTACCACTGAACACAGTATGATAGCTACACATCTATAAAAGAAGAACTATCTGCAATAAACAGTTAAATAAACCACATGACTTCCCTGATTAAAAGCATATCCCAACAGACCAGCATTATTTTGGGATCATCCCTGTAAAATGTTTCCTATAGTGTTCCTTCCTTCTTCATTCATATATTTAAATTCAATTAGACACATCAGATAGATATACAATTATATAAATAAACTCATTAAAAATCACTGAGTTAAAATTCTACCTAGTTTGTGTCATTATAGCACTAATACAGCAGCAGCAGCAATGTGTTATTTTGACCCAGTGTTACACACAACAAGCTTTAGCTAAAAACTGTCACAAATGTATTGTTTCATGTACAAAACGATGTGTTTATGACATTCATAAGACAAAAAAAGTCAATAAAAAACTGTGACGTGTAAGTTTAAACAGAGTAGAGTAGATTATAAAGCTTAAGTTGGGTAAATAACCCAACAGTAAAATAAAAAATAACTAAAACTGGGTCAAAACAACTCCTGGTCTTGAACGACTCTCTGGGTCACATTAACTCATTATTTTGTCTGTGTCATATTAATCCAAACAGGGTCAAACATTTACAGTGTTTCAGATCATTAAAAATGATTTAAATTGTTCAACTTTAAAGTATTAATGCTAAATACGGTAATCAGGTGTGTGCAGGTGTACAGAACATGATCTGTGATGATGGATTAATCTGTCAGGGGGCCCCAGGGCATAAATGATCTGCTGGTGCTGGGTCCCTATTAACCCTTTCATTCCTCCCACTCTCTGTGTGATTTGTACAGTTTTTCAAGGCTACAATACAACCTGGTCCAAAATTAGCTGGGTGGTAATCTGATTAAATATATCAATTTAGGAATATTAAATAAGGCTTTTATGCTAATGGACATTGTGGTTTATTGGAGTATGCAGGTTCTTTTGGGGCCCCTGCAGGTCTTGGACCCCCTACCTGGTGGGTAATCCAGCCTTGCTGATGGGTAATCGTCATAAACAAGCAGGAATAAAAATATTAGTTTGTGTTTTTTAAAGGCCCAACTGTGATTAAACTTTCATGATGATTTTTTTTTAAAATAGGCCTACTTAATTGTAAGAGGGCATTTTACATAGATTTACATTTGCTTACATATGATGGTGTTCATATTTATAGCATTCTTACAATATTGATATATTTTATAGTCAAATGATAATGATAACAATTATACTATTAATAATAAAGTAAAATAAAAAGAAAGAAAAGGTAGTATGTCAGTAGTAAAGTAGTATAATAGTGCATATACATATACACACATACATATACATACACATCTGTAAATATCTACACACATACACAAAAAAGATAGATAAATAAATAAAGCAAACAAGCAAACAAACAAACAAAAACAAGCTCATTGATTAACTTTATCTATGCTAAATAATCATTTGGTCCTTATATTTAAGATATTTATGAGCATCTTTGACTAAACTTTCTAAACTTTGACTTGAAACTAAACTTTCATGATGATGATGATGATGATGACATCATGATATGACACGACGTCAGGCCTCTCAGCACAGTGATGTGTCTCTTCCTGGAGTTACATTTCTGACATCTAGTCTTCAGTTTATGTTTCAGTTTTATGCTGAATCATGTTTTGAGCAGATATTTGCTGATACAGAGCGACAATCTGAAAAGTGAAATCAAGATGTTTCATTGATATCCAATAATTTTTTTCCATTCATCGTGGAGGTCATCATGGGCATCATAACGGAACGACGCCTACCCTCAGGCCTTCATCAGAAATATGAATATCATCATTTGCGCATGTGCAGTAACTTCTGTCTGGTGGAAATCGACGACAAGCTGCCGGAAATTACCAGAGCTGTACCGGAGCTCCATTATAATACCTTCAAAATAAAAGTATAAAATGCTTTGTGACAGAAAACAATGTTTGTGTAAGGCAGGTTTATTTGTTCAGCACTTTTCAACAACATGGCATTACATAAAACACAAAAGCATCAAGACAAAATGTAAAAGAAACACATTATAAAAAGACATTTAAATACAATTAAAAACGGTTATTTCAGGTGCAGTGTGTAAGATTTAGTGGCATCTAGTGAGGCTGCAGGTTGCAACCAACTGAATACCCCTCCCTTCACCTCCCCTTACAAGCATATAGGAGATCCTACGGTGGCAGAGAAACTCATGAAAAATGCAAAAGGCCTTCTTTAGAGCCAATGTTTGGTTTGTCTGCTCTGGGCTACTGTAGAAACACGGCAGGCTTAGTGGAAGAGGACCCGCTCTCAAGTAGGTGTATCTGCGGACTTGCAGTATCTACATGACATACCCACTTGGTTAGGTTTAGACATGGGCAGTGAGATGGTTAAGGTTAAGGGCTGGGGAGGGGGGGTGTCATGTAGAAAAGTGGGTGTGTCGTGTAGATACTGCAAGTCCACAGATAGACCCCATGTAGATATAAGGGGCTCATTATAAGGGCTCATTAAGTGTTTGGGGGCCTTTTGTAAGTTATTAACATCATGATAAATCTATGGCTGTTTGGGGCCCTTTTAGTTGGGGGTTCAAGGCAGTTGGCCCCTGGTTTTCACTCCAGTAAAAGCATTAAAGGTGCAGTGTGTAGAATTTAGTGGCATCTAGCGGAGCAGAAACTGAATATAATATTCACAAGTATGTTCTAATTAGTATATAATCACCTGAAATTAAGAATCATTGTGTTTTCGTTATTTTAGCGTTAATTTGAGCCCTTTATATCGACATATGGACCATGCTGCACCACCATGTTTCTACAGTATCCCATAACGGACAAACTAAACACTGGCTCTAAAGAGGGCCTTTAATGTTTTTCGTTTTGTTAAACCTCACTGCTAGACGCCACTAAATCCTACACACTGGTCCTTTAAGTCGCCTTCGCGCGTCACAAATGGTTTTAATTTGACTCATTCACCGGAAGTGAGAGTAACTCTTATTTTTGGCGACTTGTCGCCGGTTGAGCAAGTCATTCAGCGAGAGAGTTTGAGGTGAGTACCAGGCACCGGCGAATAAATAAGCTCTAATCTGTGTGTAATTGTAAGCCTCACAGTGGTTTCGCTTTATGAAAACGCGTTTTCTCGCTTTGAAGCGGTGTTATTTTGAAGGCCGGACGGGTTTGGGCTGTTGACTTGTTTTCCTGTGAGGAGACGCGGCTCTGACAGTGACTGCCTGCCACACATGCATCAAAGTGTCCGGATGACTTCGCTTTGTTCCTCAGCTTGTTAACAGAGGTAACAAGAGGGGAAGGAGAAAAAAAAAAAAAAAGAAAAAGTCCTGGAAATATGTTCAGACTCTGAGTTTTTTTGTGGTTTTAATCCTCCTCTCAGACTGGAGGGAATTTAACGGTGATGTCAGGGAGGGAGACTTTAAGCTAACGGTTACTCCTCCTGACAGCAATTAGCCACTGTGTGAAAATGTGATGGTCATGATGAAGAGTTGACATCATGACTCGGTGTGTCGTTTTTATCTTCAGGCTTTGAAACGACACATTCAAGGCCAATGTGGAGACTGGGGGTGTGGTCAGCTTAGTCATACATTCATTCATTCATTCATTCATTGCTCATTGGTGCAAGAAACCGCACAGCATGTCTTGTTTCTGTGGTCACGTAGGGTCACATCAGGCTCCCCCCCTCCCAACTAAAAGGGCCCCAAACAGCAACAGATTTATTATTAATTAATGTTTGGCTATGAAAACTGTTGAATTATGTTACTATAATATCTTTGCAAAAGGATAAGCACTTAACGGTGCAGTGTGTAGAATTTAGTGGCATCTAGCAGAACAGACTTGGCATAAATTTAATATAATATTCATAAGTATGTTTTAATTTGTGTGTAGTCACCTGAAAATGAGAATTGTTGTGTTTTCGTTACCTTAGAATGAGCCCTTTATGTCTACATAGGGAGCAGGTCCTCTGCCAAGGAGCCTGCCATGTTTCTACAGTAGCCTTTCATTCATTCATTCATTCAGTCGGCCGTTCATTCATTGCTCACTGTTGCGGAAACCTCACTGCATGTCTGTGGTTTCTGTGGTCACATAGGGTCAAATCAGGGGCAGACTTCACCATACCAGCGGCTAAGAGGTATTTACATAATTGGTTAATCTGTTGATTTTTTTTCTCTGGATCAATCAGTTTAGTCTTTACAATGTCAGAAAATGCCCATCACAAGTTCCCAGAGCTCAAACAGACAACTTCAGATTGCTTATTCTATTTCTCCAAAGGTCAAAAGTCCAAAGTTGTTTAGATGAAGATGAAATAATGCAGAGAAAAAGCAGCAAATTCCTACATTTTTGAAACCGCAATGTTATGCATGTTTTCTTGGGAAAAATACCTAAACGATGAATCGATAATCAAAATTGTCATCCGTTAATTTTGTCACACGATGCAACAATTAGTTGATTAAATGATTAGTTGCCAACTATTTTGATAATGGATTAAACATTTGAAGTAATTTCTTTAACAAAAAAATGTCTTAATTCTCTCATTTCAGCGTCTCAAATGTGAATATTTTCTAGTTTATTAGTCCTCTGATAATATTAACTGATAAACTGAATACCTTTGGGACATTTGATGATGTCACCTCGAGCTTTGGGAAACAGTGACTGACATTTTTCACCATTTTTGGACATTTTATAGACCAAACTACTGATTGAAACAGACAGAAAATAATCAACAGATTAATTGATAATGACAATAATCGTTAGTTGCAGCCCTGACTTGTTTCAGCGCTGCGTGAGAGTTATCTTGACATAGCCTAACTTGTAGATATTCATGTTTCTCAACAAGAATCTCAGGTTTTGTCCCACTGACCTCAATTTGAGGTGTTATGTGCGTTTACTGTACTGAAGGTCTGGAGATAAAAAAGTGGAGATTGACAGTCGTTCATGATGTGACTGTGCGGGCAGTCGGGGCAAAGTAACGATTTATTTACTCATTAGGCTATAAAATGTCGAGTTAATGATGAACAGCTGCAAAAACTAACTTCAGACGTAAAAACAGCTCAAAAAGTCCAACAAACACTCAAAAACAAAAGTTTTTAATTCACAATGATATTAAAAAGAAACATAAGAAACTCCTCGTTAGTAGATTTATTTAAAAGTAGACACAAATATTGGCCTAATCCAGTGGTTCCTTAAGTGGGGGGGGGGGGTCACACATGACCAGGTCAAACACTGCCGGTGTAAATATTAACACTGTTGATTGATGCGTTGCAGTACTGGAAAAGAGCCATCGTTAGTGTTTATTAGTTCCACCTGTTCTTTTCCTGCTCTGACGAGTCAAAATGTCTTCTGTGGAAAAGGTCAATGAATCTGATACATATGAGAATGATACAAAATCAATCAAGAATCAGGTACAAGTACAAAATGACAAAACTAACAATGCAGATATGTTGAGTTAAATCCAAAATATGAAAAATCTAATCTTGAGTTTACTGTCAATGTAGCAGGCAATTCGAGAAATGTAGCTTGAACCACAGTCCCATCTGTCACACGGATAATAGATTTCAGGACGCGGCCTGTGGCAGGATGTAGGAAGGATGTGCCTTTTTCTGCTGACTCACCAATATATCAGCTCCATGTGCTCTCCAGATTATATGAGGAGATATTTTACTCAGATGTAAAGAAATAATCACTTCTTAGACATCATTAAATCTAAATGAAACAAACCACCATGACGTTTTTTTTTTTACCTTATAAAACCTGTGCGTCCCAAGGACTCATAAGATAGCGGAATCTGAAATGTTTGTCTTGGTGAGCCTGACCTTGTTTGGGGGGGAGAGGAAAAAAAAAAAGAGAAAGCACTCTCAAATTCCAGAGCTGTTGGGCTTCCTTTTGTCGTGTAATCCAGTGCGGCGTTTGAACACATGAGCCAGGTCCCACCTTATCTCTGTGATCACAGTCTCAGCTCTTATTTGTTCTCCATCGCCTCAGTGGAATCTGTCAAACAGACTTATTGTGAACTGATTTTTTTGTCACAACAGCATGTTTTTTGCTTTAGAGGAAAAAAACTGTCAGAGCACAAACAGTTTGCACTGTCTCCGCATTCCTGTTGTGAATTGCTTGGTCATGCAGAAGACAAGGAAGGAAAAGAGGTAGATAATCAGCTCTTTTTTTTTTTTTTTTTAATCACAGTCTCTTAGCACTTTATGTTTGTTTTACCTCTCCCTCTGCAGATAAAGAGACCTAATATTTTGTTAGTAAGCACATCGAGCCTTAAAAAAAAAAATCAGTCTTAAAGTTCTCTTTGGCGATAAGCGTTAAGGTGTGTTTTTGGACTTCACCTCCCAAAAATCTAAACATTGTCACCTTGTGTGACGTTGCATTAGCTCCGCCTCCCCTCTTTGGCGCACCAACCACTGCTGGGTGATGGGAAAACACGTTACTAACTGCGCATGATTTTTCCCGGGAATGTCACCCCAGACACCCGGTTCGCAATACTGCAAATGTAGATGCTTTCGTCAGTGGGCCATAGCCTCAGTCACCGTTGTATCACCTCATTCAGTAATAGATAATGACTTAACAGACATTTATTTAGGTGAAAATCTTATTATTACTTTGACCGAAACTAAACACTGTGGAGTCACATCATTGTCTCTAATTCAGTTTGTTCGCCTGGCTGTTGCTTTGCTCTAGCCTACTAAGTGACATTTAATCACCATTAAGCACCTTGGCAGGACAGCTTGGACGGCGCAGAGTTTGGGCTGCAGTCCTTTCTCATTAAAAGCCATTAAACTGTCCGCGGTTTGTAGTCTCTTTGGGGCATCTAATTATAGTCTGAACTACATAAAACATGGCGGAGCATCCTGGCCACCCTTGTTGTCAGACTTGTGACAAGCTTTCCCATGAAGGTATTAGTTTAAATTCTCACGCCTTTTCTCAATCTTCAGTCACAGCGATCTTAATGTTGTGTTGTCTGTCACGCCACCGTAATCACATTACGCTTTTTTTTTTTTCAGGGAAATGGATAAATAGCTGGTTTAATTTGACCGTTGTATGAGGTTTTAAGGCCTTTTGTTTGGGTTCTGGGAGCCCGAGGGATATTTTATTCCCGTCACAGTCTGAGTCTCATGAGAGTAAATACAGTTATTACAAGTGCTGTGGGTCAAAGCTTCATAATGAGCACGTTCTGTGAGAACATGGCCTTACCTTTCATGCAGCTGGTGCAACATGAGCAGCCCTGGATGCACTTTTTTTGACAAGAAGCGCCACACCTTAACACTACTAGAGCCGTACAGGATCGGACCAGTCACTGTAAAAAAAAAAAAAAGGTTTCCTTGTCAAGTTGATGTAAAAACAGTTAAACAATAATTAAATCCTTCTGAATAATTACTACATATAAAATTATAGTTATAACAAAAGTATTTTAACTTAGTTAATGTAACATGAATGTACTTCTGATGTGATGTGATGTGATTTAGTTTTTCTATCCTATAACATAAGTCTACTGCAGGTTCATGTAGGTGTAAATGGGAATAAAGATGAATCAAATGTGACCAGCTTCATGTTGAGTAATCTTTGATAATTAAATATGACATCCTGTTATGTACATTATGTTACGCAAGCAGGGCTGCAACCACTGATTATTTTCACTGATTATCAGTCCGTCAGTCAGTCATTTGGTCTATAAAACGTCGATCCCCGTTTCACCAAAGTTCAAGGTGCAACCTCAGATGTCTCCTTCGTCACGGCCAGCAGTCTACAACCAGAAGATATTTTAGTTTGATATCATAGAAGCCTAAATAAACCATAAAATGTTCACATTTGAGAAGCCGGAATGAGAATTTAGTTTCTTTTTTGTCTTTAAAAATGACTCGAAACGATAAATCGATTATCAGAATAACTGGCAATTAATTTTCTGTCCACTTATTAATCGACTAATCGTAGCAGCTCTATACATAAACTATTTGTGTAGCTGTTGGTAAGATTGTGTCCCTCTTGAACATGTACTTTTCATGTCCTGACTTATTACTCTGAACTTTATCACACATTTTTTCCAGCTCTTGAGGACATTTTTTTTTTTTTTTTTTTATGTGCAAGCAGTGGAAAAAATGTGTTTCTATCGGCCTCCTACGTTACAATAGATACACGCTAACCCTCTAATGCTTGAGTGGTGATTGCTTTTTCCTTTCTGGAGCGCAGGACAATATTCAGGCGTTATGTAAGCTGCCAGGACTCAGTTGCCTCTTAAATCCCTCTGCACCCCGAGACAGGTGCTGTCTTAGCTGTGAGCGCAGCCACTACTGGCTGAGAGGCCTGTGATGGGACAAAGAGCCCAGAGGTAAAGACGAGGCATATATTGACCGAGTGCAGCTGTTAGCTGTGTGAGGCTGGAAGTCCTCCAGTGACTGTGTGCACATAACTTAGCACAGTCATGCTGAAGTGCCGGACTCTGCCAAACCCTCAGTGAAGTTAGCGTGGCCACTGGGCTGTGAAGAGAAGGGGGAAGCAGGGCAGAGAAGTTTGCATGTTGAAAGCTTCGAGACCCGCAGAGCTATTTCAGGCTGAAACACTCAGAGGCGACACAGGCACAGCTATCAACATACACCGCCGCCAAATCCCCACAGAGATCCACACACAGGGCAGCTGTCAGTGGTGTACAGCTACATCAGGGTCAGTCTTTGCATTAGGAGGCTACACAGGAGATCTGGCTGGTTGAGGGCACCGATCAGGCTTCTGGTGAGTCCTTATCAGTTCATTATTTTCCCCTCCCGTCTTTATGGAAGTTTAAAATGATGCTGCACGATTGTGACTCATTACCTGTTGACGTGACGCACCGCTCCTTAAAGAGTAAACAGTTTGTCCTCAGTTGCACCACTCGAGTGTGTTTTTTTTTTTCCTTAACGTCTAGGAATAAGGCCTCGTAGGCTCGTTCTAGAGCCGAGGGAGGAGAGAAGAATGGAAGCTGGAAAGGAAGTTGGAAGGCGAATTTCCGAGTTTACACTTCAAATAAAAGCTAGAAAAACTGAAGGCAGGAGTGTTATTCTGTTTGTTTTAGTGCTCGTAATAAGTTACTTTTACCTTTTTTTTTATTTCCCTCAGTAGAGAAAATGTTTTGAAATGAACATGAGATGGTTTGGATGAAGTACAAATTTCTTTATTTTTACCACATTTAGCCCAAACTCTTTCAGACCGTCCAGAAAGAGAAGCAAAGAATCTCTATTCTGCAGGTTAAGCGGTGTGAAATAAGCGTACCGTCTGTTAGTCACGGTTAAGAAAAAGTTGTCAACTGTCCTTGCACGCATGAAGTCACACCTCTTTATATAGTTGACCGCATTTGTGTCAGTGGATAATGCTATTATCAGCACACTGTTGGGATTGAGGAAAGCCCCAGACTTTGAGGTGGACTTCAATTTTTAGCTGCTTGTGGCTTTGATTGTGTTTCTTCCCCCCCACCCCCAACCCCCCCGCAAGACATGCATGTGACTCCAGAGTGAGCCCACATCTCTGGGGACAAACAACTATATCTCTCTCACACATACATACACACACACACACACACATATACACACACACACCCACTCAGACTCCTCCTGGGGTTGGGTATTTCTTTAGTCCTAAGGCTCATATAAGCTGATGTGGAATGCAACGCTTGGTTATTTGGCGGGTAACGGGTAAGCAACTTGTTTAGATCACAGGACTGTTCTTTGTTCGCTGCAAAACACAATTAATCTGGCGGCTTTTATGACTTTAGGTTGGATTAATTGTGTAATGGTGTTGATTCCTCTGTGACATGACGAGCTTTTTTTTTCCACTGCCAAAGACTCTACGAGACTGTGGCATGCCAGTGTGTCTTGAAAAGGAAAATACACCCTAAAAGTGATATATTTAAGCAGGTGACCTCCAAAAAAAAAAAAACCTGTTGATGATATGAAATACTTAAAGATGCAGCACGGACATTTCCGCAATCACACGTCTATCAACAGTTATTACAAGTGATTGATTAAAGAGAAATCAGTCGACATATCATCGCTTTCCCGCTCACTTCATCCACAGTGGACACATATTCACAAATGATAAACATCCTGTGCAGATTTGTAAACATGCGGTTAAGTTAATTTTTTACTGGTTATTTTAGAGCAAAAAAAAAACTTCTGACGTATACAGTATATGCAGCGTCGGTAATCATTGCCATCGCAATCTGAGGTTATTGATCCTGTTAATCATATCACAGGTTCTCTGATGCTTCCTGGTAACGTTTCAGTGCCCTTCAAGAGAATCCGAGTTGCCCAACATACTGAAGAAAAGCAGCGCAAGCATGACTCACCACCCATCTGGCAGACTTTACTATGTGGAAATGAGAGATGTCATTCATTTGCTTGTGTGTGCGCGGCGGTAAATGAGCCTTTTGTTGCAAACTCTTTTGTGTTAACCATGATTGTTTAATGTTGAAACCCTTTTCCTTTCCTATCAGAGTGACGCAACACAGGTTTATGTCACCGTAGATTGAGAAAGACAATGCGATAGACAGTTTCCTGAATACATGCAGCAGCAGTTTTCCATGTGGAATCACTCTCATGTGATTAAAGGACCGCACAATATTTTTTTCATGTGTCGGGCTGTCGTTACTGCCAACCAATTTCCAAAGCACCTATTTTTATGATATCTGAATGCATTTTTAGACGTGCTTGCGGCTCTTGGGATGCCAGTGTGGGTCAGTCGGTGCACCACTTTGGTTAAGACATTTCTAAACAACTATTGGATGGATTGCCATGACAGTTTGCACAGATATCCATGGTGCCCAGAGGATTAATCCTTATGGTGAAAACTTTTCATCTAGCTTCACCAGCATTATTATCTCAACATCTACAAGATGGATTGGCATGAAATTTCTTACACACATTTGTGGTTATCAGATGATGAATCCTAATGACTTTGATGATCTCTTGACCTTTCCTCTAGCGCCACCATCACTGAAGTGTCTCATCATCTATGGGATGGATTACCACACACACGCACATTCACGCTCCCCTCAGGACAGTTGTAATAACTTTGGTGACCTCTTCACTTTTCATCTAGCGCCATCATGAGGTCATAATATCCGTTTTTGTCCAACACTTCGGTTTAGAACCAAATACCTGCAAAATTGATGATATTTCCATCAGTCTCAGCTGTACTTTCTGTTCAGGGCTGAATAGCAAATGGAACGTGGTAGAAATGTAACAGAGTATCAGTCAAAAGTTTGGACACAACTTCATATTCCCTCGAATGAGAAAGTGAGTCCAAACTTTTGATTGGTACTGCATGTATGTTAGCGTTGTCAACGTACTGATGTTAACATTTTGGTCAAAGCACTGCTGTGCAGAAGTACAGCCTCACAGAGCTGCTGGTGTAGCTGTAGACTCTTATTTGTTTGTATTTTCCAGGCCTTTTATTTATTTATTTTTTTGATAAATTGGCTAAAACAGTGGTAACCAAACCCAACAGAAGGCTGCAAGATACATCTGGGATTGCAAGATGATTACCAAGAGAAGAAAGCAGGAAAAAAAACATATTTCTGCTGCACAAAGTTTCAACTTGTCACTGCATAATTAGACGTCTTCAGGACTGTAAAAGATACTCAAATCATGAAATTCTTTGGTTGAACTGGTAGACATTTACAACGGGTAATGAAGAGCTGTTTTTAAAAGGGTCACAAGCCAAAAATGATGGGAGCCACTGGGTTAAAACTTGCAGAAGATGCAGATATCGATCATCAGGATTGAATTTCCCCTTTTAGCTTGAGGTCATTTGTGTGTGTGTGTGTGTGTGTGTGTGTGTGTGTGTGTGTGTGTGTGTGTGTGTGTGTGTGTGTGTGTGTGTGTGTGTGTGTGTGTGTGTGTGTGTGTGTGTGTAACAGACAGATAGATGACTGTGTTTATATGTGCGTGTGTGACTGAGCAGCAGCCTCTGACTCACTATTGAATGGGTCCTGGAGTCACATGGCTACTTGTCAGCAGGCTGGAGGAGGAAACATAATCCTGAGGAGGAAGGCTGCCGTTATCAGTCGGCGCATGTTGGTCTTAGAGCGCACTCAGCTCGGTGAGAGGCTGGACGGACGCACAACCTCTACATCTCTAACTCTTGTTTCTTTTGTCTCCCTATCTCTCTCTTTTTTTTTCTCCCTCTGTTTGTTTTTGTCCTGCACTCTGACCAGCCCCGGGTCTCTCCTCACAGCAGAGTTCAGAATTGCACTACAATGTCTGCGGTGGCTTCTCTGCAGTAAGCAAACAAAGGTATGGTACGATCATGGATCTTTTTTTATTTTAATATATATTTCTCGATCAGTTGTCATGTTTTAGAACCATGTCTTTTAGTGTTTGTCTTTCTATGTACTTTATTGTCTAATGAATTCATTGTTTATGTGGGCTAGTCCTCAATTAGCAGACCAGAGTTGTCTCAGGTCAAGTCAAATCAAACTTAACAGGATTCTTCCTGTTAGTGTCACACTTGCTTCATATCCAGTTGACTTGGAGAGAGAGCTGACTCAGTCTTAAACCATGACCTGTAACCATAAAAAGAAAAACAAATCCCGTACAGTTCCACAGGTTACACAGCATAAGGAAAAAAAAACACTTCAAACAAGCTATTTTGAGATTTAGCAGCACAAACATGCTTTTCCGCTGTTATAAATCCTGAATTAGAGCCTTTAAAGGCCATGTTTTGCGACGCGATTGCTCTCTAAATACTATGGTTGATTCGAAATTGACTCTTTATTACTACATCCAAAAAAGCAGATGATATGTCCTCAAGTGTTTGTCTTTTTCTTTTCTTAAACCACTTCATGCCTGACCTATTTTTAGGCTCACTTGCCTCCTCCCAAGTTTTTCTTCATCAGCTTTAGCATTTTGTCTTCAACATACGATAATATTCTGTGAATTCATTGCAGCGTTCAGAATGTTACAGCGTATTAGATAAAAAAACACTAAGGCCACAATTTATCTACATGTCACTTGGGACTATCGTACACAATCAGTGCTTCAGGAAAAACAGACAACTGTGCTGAACAGAAACAAATGAATCACTCACTGTCTTGTTTTTTTGTAAATCCAGTTCTCTAATGAAACCTTAAACCTCTCTTTTCCTCCCTGTTATTGTCCTGCTTTTTTAAGTACAGGCCTGTGTGTTGGTTGAGGTTTTGGACATTGCGATCAAGCTTCTATTTCTGGACAGGCATTTTTTATTGGCAGTCTGCGCATTTTATTGAACTGTTCTTTAATTATGCCTTTTTTTGATAGAGTTTGTAGATCGGCATGCAGCCTGCGGTCGACGCTCGTTTGCCAAGCCGCCGGTTGAAGCCGGGGCACCCTGGCTGATCGCTGGGTTGAGACGCATGTGGACTTGTGTCGTGAGTTTTGAGTTTGGCTCTTGACCTGTGTGCAGTCGACTGTCTGTCTCGATCTTTACGCTTAATGTCATTATGAGGAGCAGTTGGCACAGCGAAGAATTATTAACCTCTCGTCCGTCTTTAACCCTAAAAGTCACGTGAAATCACAGGAAAAGACATTCAATTACAAAGCTGACATTTTTTACATATAGGTTCTGCCTTAGAGTACCCTGATCATTGCTTCTGGCCGTTTTTGAGATGGTTGGTGGGTATTTTGTGTCGACTCATCACCGCTATAAGCTGACAATACAGACACTTTTATTCTGTCATTGCTCCTCTCTACAGGGGGAGCCCTGCACTGTTCATACTGGCCATTAGAGGATCCCCTACAAATGTGCTTACAGTGTAAGTGATGGGGGACAAAATGTATTTCAAAGTTTATCTGAAGCTTATATGAGGCCTCAGCCATCTGAGTAAGTCAAATAAAGTTGTAGTTACAGTCTTTTTAGTAAAAAAAATTCCTTCTTTGTGCCTCGAAGGACAGTGTTTTCCTGTTCAGCTGGAAGGATCGTAAGAAGAAGAAGGAATTTGGCACTAAAAAGACTCTAACTTTGTAAGATATTGACTTGATTTGACTAATTTGGACAGCTGAAGCTTCATATTATCTTCAAATAAACTTTTAAATACATTCTTGCACAGAAGGAGGCTTGTGGATTACATTGAAAGTGATTAATGCTCAGTATGAACCGGAGGAATGATTACAGCAAGAAAAACATGTCAGTGTTCATTTAGGCACCTGTTTTAGGACAGACTTGAAGAATTGTTCCTGTAATGTGACTCACATTCTTATTATGAGAAGTAAAATGAAACGGTATGAAATTGGACACAGCATTTGCCATCAATACTGGAAATTTACGACATACCGGAGAGACTTTGTCAGGTACATTTGTACTCTGTGGAAGAGATGAGTCACCGTAAAGCCCACGCCGTAGATCTCAATGACGACAAAAAGATCTGAGTTATCACCTTCTTCCGTAGGTATGATGCAATTGCCCAAAGTTTTATTGATGTTCAGATAAATTTGAGACTCGATTGGTTTATGTAGGTAGCCCCAATACGACGTCTGTAAATAACAGGAAATTAAATGTTCTTCACAATCATTGCAATCTTACTTAAAGTTACTTAAATAGGTGGTGACACACTGTCAGCTGTCAGGGCAGGCAGATATTTAGTAGTGAAGTAGTGTTTTTTTTATCAGTCATCACACAAAATACAAGTATAAACAGTATATACAATATGCAATCTAATGAACAATTAGCATAAACAGCTTTAGGCAGTATAGACAAAGTCATAAGATTAAATATGATGATGTGAGTTTTCCTATAAACAGAAGAGCTTTTGCTTTTAGTCTCATGATGTCGTCTTTTAAGAGAGTTGTGTATATTCAGCTTATAATAAGATTTGTGACTGGTAGATTTGTACTTAATATGATAGATGCATTTGTAATTTAAACAAAAATAGTGCTGTAGCTGGTATTTAATTTGCGTAGATGACAGTTTCCTCAGTAGAAGGTAGCTTATTCACACACTTAATTATACGCTTCTCTGTCTGTAGGAGGGACAGATGAAGATGACAGTGACAGCTTGTTATGCTGTGACAAGTTGAGTTAACCTTTAGTGTCAACAGGGTAGACATTAAGCACTTTATATTAACCTAGATTAGCTGTTCAGACCATGTATACACATGTTTTTCCAAAGGTCTCACATTACAGATCCCAAAGTGCATTGTTTCTATTTTTCTTTAGATTTACGGCTCCTCCTGACAGGCTTCAGTCTGTAGCGGTTACCTTCTTCCTGTTTTCATACTTACTTCCTCCCAGAAGGATAGTTTTCCCAAAGTCTTGTGTGCACATTTGAGGCTGTGACTAAGCGCTTTATGGAAAAGTTTGAAGTTTCTTGGGAAAAAAGATCCTACACTCATCGTCTTCTTTTTAGGAACAGTTTGCGAGGAACAGAGCTTCAAGATAACTCTTGGGAGATGTGATGAACTTCTTCCAGGGGAAATACAGAGCGTTTTGTCCTCACTTCCTCTTGCACTGTCAGCATTTGTCTATGTCCTTTTTTGCCATTTCAGTTATTACATAAGGGACAACCAGTTCCTTTTTATTCAAACCTAAGATAGATTACTTGTGCCCAATTGGTGCCAAAAACATTTAAATCATTGAGGACCAGAACCTGCTTTCTTACCAACACAGTTGCACAATTGTTTCTGTTCCAAATTGTTTTCTTCTGATCATTATTGTTATCTTAGTGGTATTATTACAGACTTGCCCTGGGGTAGATAGGCTGGTTCCCATGGTTTTTGCCCAGGATCCCAGGGTTCTGTAACTTTATCCCTGTATAGCCAGCCCTGCCTCCTCCAAGCTGGTGGGGTCTAGGTTTACTGAGAAAGTAAACTTCAAACACGCCCAAGCTAACTGAAGGTCTCCTGTGGAATCCCTCATCGCCATTACTGCACGGATTTCAGCGTCAAAAACTAGTTAAAGTTGATATTCTGAACAGAACAGCTGCCAGTCTGTAATTAACATTTGGTGCAGTGATTAGCATTATGGCAGAGCAAATGCAGAGCGTTGCCAAAGTGGTGTGTAGTCTGCTTTGTGTGTCAATTTCCTGCCTCCTTGGCAGGTGATGTCTTTGTTCAGTCCAAATTTAAATACAAGTTCATGCTCTCCAGCTCCTAAAAACTTGTGCATTGCATTAATCTCTTGTCATTGATTGTACTCTTTTAATGAAACATACCTCATAGAAATTCCTGGTTGCCAACAAGGTCATTGATATGATTGTGGTCAGGCCTCAGGGAGGCTTATCGTTACTTTGATAGCTGCTGTCAGAGAGCCAGACTGGCTTTGGCAGAACATGATTTCTAACTGTGACGCTGAGACGTAAATCAAAGGAAGGCCTCCTCTGCTTTTAGTTCATTTAATAATGCAGCAAGTGCGACACTTACAGTAAAGTCTCAGGATGTTGTGGGCACCCGGTGTATTAAAATAACTGTGAAATGAAGGGTTTCGTTGTTTGCTTCAGCTAGTTTAAATACATCATGTCCAGCACAGTACATCAGTAGTGTCATTTGGACTTTAGCAATTTATATGCTCTTACAAATTAATGCAAATTTCAGTTGGTCTTTACAATCTAACAATAAAGTTTAACTGTATCTTTATGTAAATGACATTCCTCCCAGACAGCATGTAACTTCTACCTCTTGCAGTACATCGCCAATAACATTTTGTTGTTATTGGCGATGTTACTGTCTTTGCAAAGCCGTCCTGGCTGTTCCTTTTTTTTTAAAGTGTCCTCTGGCTCATCTATTCTGATGACATTTTGATTCCTTTGTAGTTATATACATCAAATAATGGAGACTTGAGAGTGACGGAGGTGGAGGTTAGCCAAGGCACGTGCCACTGCTTATCAAAGGGTCCTCTGCACAGTAGCACTAGGTTATCTGGCTCTTATCTGACACTAATGGTTAATGACCTTGGATGGTGTGTGGATGGAAGTGCTGCGGGGCTTGAAATCAGTAATCATAGAAATGAAAAGAGATGGACCGTCATTGTTTATAAAAGCGTGTTGGTATGTACTGTACGCCTCCTGCCGTTGTTGCCGTCATGCCTCAAGTAAAATGTAAATTGCTCTTAGAGTTTCCACTCCATCATAAAACAACAGACTATTTGTGTTTCTGAAGTGGGTTCTGGGCACTCAAAGGTACTTGAGTGGCTTCCAGGGAATCCTGAAACTGTTGATTATTCCTTAGTTAGTATACATGTTAGTACAGTTAGCACAAACAGTATTAGGACAGTGAAGCATGTTGCTTTGTGTGTTTTTATTTGCTATGTAATTTGAATTTTCAGTGCAAAAAGTTACTGTAATGTTGAAGTGCTGACTCTTGGCTGTGATTTAAAGATGTTTTATATCCACAACAGATGAACTGTGCAGGAATTGTGATCCTTTTTAGCCATGCTGGTGGCATGGTTCTCAGGGTGGCAGTGTCAGTCAGTTGATTGGTCCACCACTTCAGTCCAGACTGAAATATGTCAACAACTATTGGATGGATTACCATGACACGTTGTACAGACATTCATGCTATTCAAGAGGAGGGATCCTAATGGATTTAGTGGTCCTCTGACCTTTCCTCTAGCGCCACCATGAGGTTTACATTCCTCATTTGTAGTGAAATATCTCAACAACTATTGGCTGGATTGCCGTGACATTTGGAACAGATATCAATGATCTCAACAGCAGGCCGAAGTTTTCATTTATCGTTTAAAATATTTCAACATCTATGTAATGGATTGGCAAAAATGTTTGTACAGACAGTCATTATTCCCAGACAAGGTTGCCTAATGACTTTGATGATCCCATTACTTTAATTTAGCACCATCATTGGATTAGAGTTTTGTTATCATGCTGACGTTAGGATGTATTAGGCACACTGTCCCTTTGAGCTAAATGCTTACAGAGACGTTAGCATGAATGTAGATTCTTAGTCTTGCTATCCTTAGTTACAATTATATATAATTATACAAAATTATAGGGTACAAAAGGTAATTAAGGAAGTTATAATCAACTTTACTAAAGTCTTCATATTTAATATTTGGTTGGAATTCTTTTGCAGTAAATGACTGTCTGGTGTCTATGAGCCAAACTCCTGCTGCAATGTCCTAAAATTGAAGGATAATACATAAAAAGTCCTCCACTGTTCATCCAATATCAGTGTGAGCTCTTGAAGCTGTCAGTTTCATTTCAGATCTAACGTGCTGGATTAAAGCCAAAAGCCAAAACAATTAAAATTCATATTCAGGGATTACTGGCTCACAGCTTCACTATATTTCAGTGCCTTGTTTGCTTCATGTTTTAAATCTCAAGCTTCATGTGGACTAACCCCTCGGATCTGTATCTCTCTCCAGGTTATGCTGCCCAAAAGCTGTCTGAGTCCCAGTGAGAAAGAGAAGGGCTAAAGCCAAACCAATCCAAATCAGCTTTCCAGAGCCTCTCCAGCAGCAACTCCACTGCGGAGCCATGAGCAACCCCAGCGCTCCCAACCAGATTACAGACGCCGTGGCATCGGTTATTCACAGTGTAAGTCCGCACGACCACATACAGAAACGCCCTCAGTCTTGCCCTGTCAGGTCAGGCACCGTTGTCAACCACATGATAAAACACATGAGGCACGCTGGGTGATCCTGGTGACAAACAAGGTTAAATGCTGCTCAGGAGAAGATGATGTTCTCAATTAGTAGTTTATGGTCATTTCTTGAAGCTGCAGCTATTCTGCTCCTCCAAACTCTGTTTCCAACCCCCAAACACATTCTCCCCGCGCTGGATTTATGCTGCATCAGCTCCCTTGGCCCTTTCTGGCATCAGAGTGTGTATTTTGGACAGTGCTGTTCCCGCCAGAGCTATGTGTGTACAAATCTAGTCACATCCTAGAGCCAATTCGCTGGCTACATACAGTACTTCTGACTGCAAAAATAAAAATGTGCAGAATAGCTCAAAAACACTTGAGACCTGCTCCTGTTGAAATCTTCTTATCATTAGAGCAGCGGTGAATGTCACCAGTCCCACAACCGAAATAGTTTCTTCCTGTTTTTTTAAAAAAAATAAGTCACTGTGTTGCCAGTGTTGGAAGCACTAAAATAATGTTGGCACTTAATGCAGAACGTAATTGCATGGCTGCTGGTGGGATTTCTTTTGATAAACATGACTGGCATAGCCTGGAGGGCAGCTGGTCATCGGCCAAAGAAAGCAGCATTCCTCTCCTCGAGAGGTTCTCAACAAGTTCATCTTAGGATGATTAAGATGCTGAGGCAGAAAATATCACAAGCTTAAAGGAAAAATCCTCCCATGAATAGTCTCATACCTTTAGATTTCATCAGTTTGCGATGGTTGGTAAATTCCGGGAATTATTATACGCGCTGCATTCCAGGAATTATCTTCTTTTTTTTTTTTTTTTTTTTACTGATTTACCCACCTTTCTCAACCTGTGTCATGTTCTTTTGCTGGAGTTAGTGATTTCCTACTTTTCCCGGAATTATGGCTTTCACATTACACACATGGTTCACTTTGGTGTGGGTTGTACATGCAGGCGAGTGGAAATTGTTATGTTTATTGCACAGTGGGAGCAAAAAAACAGTGAAGTGATAGAAGTTACTTGGAGAGACTTCTCCTTTGTGCTGTTGAGAGGTCAAAAGAATACATTCTTTTTGTCTTTCAGGAGTGATAACAATGTTTACTTGGAAGCACCAAAGTTGTTCTCTTCTTACTACTTCACTGCAACACCAATGTAGGAAACGTCTGCTTTTCCTTAGCTTTGCATTTTGTCAGTGCTCGGTCAGCTGTTTCCTTTCCGATGTTGCGCAGTCGTGTGACTCTGCCTCGTCTACCTGCATAGAATCTGTAAGGGAGTTCCTCGCTGCGCATAAACAACATAACTGCTGCACATGTTTGAAATCTAAACCCAGGCATAGAATGCAGGGTATTTATGAGGTGGAAGTGGATATATGACACTTACCTACTGGACCATGAAAGATGTGTTGAGCGACCGCAGAGACCATGGATTTAAATTTTTCTCATGTTTTTGTATAATCATTTGTTCTTAATTACAAAATAGTTCTTTCATCATCACACAAAACAGGCACCTTGTTATCAAAGTTTTTGTGCTGACAACAGCCAAAGGAATTATGTTTACAGGTTGTCCGTCTGTCCGTCCCATTCTCTCTCGAACGCGATATCTCCTGAACGCCTTGAGGGAGTTTCTTCAAATTTGGCGTCTACTTGGACTTAAGGATGAACTGATTAGATTTTGGTGTTCAACGGTCACTTTGACCTCACAAAATCCGTTTTTCGTCATAACTCAAGAATTTATGTGTTTTTAATTATGAGAACGTTTCACACAAATATCTAATAGGATAAAATGATGAATTGATGACATTTTATATCCAAAAGGTCAAAGGTCAACTTCACTGCGAGATCATAATGTTCTGCATAAAACACTTTTCTGGCCGTTATTCAACGCCGTAACTCAGGAACGACGGGGAGATTGTGATCATATTTCACATTTGGTCAGATAGTGAATTGGTGACACTGATCTTTGGTGCCCATCTTGAAACTGTTTTTTATTAAATTCCTTCAAAGTCTTCACGACAAATATATTATGAGTCTGGACAGACATGGATGTAAACTGCAACGTGACTGGTTGGCGGAGGCGTACAACCATGAGGCGATATCTTTAGTTTTTCCTTTGAACACAATCAGAAACAAAGAATGTCATTTAGAAGTCAAACGAGAGCAAATGGTTAAACTGGGAATATCTCCACCATAATAACAACAAATCTCCACCTCTTTTCACCCTCCCACATACCGATAAACCTTTCAGGAAAAGAAAATAAATAGGATTTTTTTTTTTTTGATTAAAACAGTATTAAAATAATAAAAACATATTAATGAATAAATAAATTAAATAAAAAGTAATGCCCGCACACAAACAAACACCACAGTTTTTATTCAAATACAAAAGGTTTTGATCCAAGTCATTGATTATTAATATTAAAATTGTGTATTTGGAGTAAAATTAGTAGATATGAGCCTACGTGATGTGCGTGTAATTGCACCCTGGATGCAGGTCACACCTTTTATTATGAATGACAGGAAAATCACACATTGTTCACTTGTGATCACAAATTTACTTTGTGATCTCAACAAAACAAGCCTGTTATGCCAAGATCATGAGGTCATTTCCTTATGTTTACAGTAAAGCAAAACAAAAAAATGATATTCACCCATGTCCTGTTTGAATGCCTGTGGAAACTAGAGGTATAAAATGCAAAACAGTTAAACAACTAAATGTATAATTAAGCAACAAATGTCTCTGATTCAGTGCCTTTCAGTTGTAAACGTTGCACAAAACATCGCTTCAAACAAGATAGAAAAATACTAATAGTTACTGCAAAGATTGGAAAGGCCCTTTTCTCTTTACATTTACATTCTTAGAGATTTTCTGTTGATCCAGTTGAGACTCAATGTGTCTTTAAAGCTAATTATGGAAAGTAGGAGTGCCATAAAGTGGACTGAGACACAATATGACCACAGTATGTGTAATGAGACAGTAACAGTTGTCTCAGACGTGCCAGATCAAGAAGCTCACTAAAGATAAAACTGTTTGCGTTATGACAGTGCCTTAGCAGTTATCGGCTGCTGTCTTGGCTTCAAACTCAACCAAGTTAATAATTATCTCTTTAACAATATGTGCTTTTGTGTGTGTGTGTGAGTGGGTGGGTGGTCAGGGAGAGTTCAGATGATCCTGTTTTTTTAAGGGCCTACATTGTGAAACCGAGTAATGTCTTCTTCCTACCGTGAAGATCTGCCCTGGTCATGTGACAGGGGCTAACTGAAATAGAAACAGGTTGCCTTCCATAAAAGTGGTCAACAAGTCTGGCTTTTGCTTTTGATTTTGGGAAAGCAGATATAGCCATCTCGCTGTATTTAAGGCAGCGGCAACACACGTGTGTAATTTGATGGATTATCTGTATCTATTTAAGGTGAGTTTGGCATTTTGTTGTGACCTTAACCCTCAAACGTAAGCACGGTTTGCTCTATGAGAGCAGACCGTGCTTATGTTTCCGCTTACACGCTTACCATGCTTACCACGCTTACCACGGTCATTCTCTATTTGTGTCAGTGATAACTAGTCTTGTTCTTATCATTCCTGGTCAGTCATTACACACCACCCTAAAGAGCATAAATAGAGCTTTTCCAAGTCTGTATGTCGCCTGACTTTGGTTTTTTTAGGTAAATTTAACCGTCACACAAACTTTGCATCTAGTTAATGTTCAGTCTAACTCTTGTGCTTCTGACATGCACTTTGACTTCATCAACAACTCAATGACTTTTCCCAGACATTAGTAATCCAAGGTAATAATTACTCCCTAATGTCCTCCTAATGCGTCACTAGTTACAGATAGTCACCCCTTTAATGTCTGTAGGTGGACTATTAAATATCTTGACAGGAGAAAGCTGTGAGCACTTGCACAGGATAAAATAGCAAAAAGTTTTGGGTTTTTTTTTTGTGTTTCAGCAGGTTATGTTGCACATTTGAAGCGACACAAGCTGCCGGTAATGGTGTTAAACTTCATAATAATGTGATATTTAATTCCTTGTATCGAACACAGAAAGGTCAGAGGTCAGCTGCAGAACAGAACATTTGGTGCTGGTAAGGATTCAGTGGTTTGCTGCAGGGAAGTTCAGCTGCGCAAACGAAACTGTATCCGCCAGTTGAAAACCATCTAGACAAATGGTTCCCAAATGTTTTGGCTTATGTCACATTAAAGGAATAGTTTGGTATTTTGGGAAATACTTATTCGCTTTCTTGCCAAGAGTTAGATGAGATCGATAAATATGAAGGTGTAGCCAGCAACCAGGTAGCTTAGCTTAGCATAAAGACTGTTAACATGGGGGAACAACTAGCCTGGATCTGTCTGAAGGCTCACAAATTAGCACATTATATCTCAGTTTGTCTGAAATCTAAAAATGTCAGGATTATGTGCTTGATTATTTCTTGGCGTAGGCTGTACCTTCCTGACGTCTCCACTGGTTGCCTGGTAACCTCACAGTGATGACTAAACTGTGGCCAGGAGACAGTTAGCATAGCTTAGCATAAAGACTGGAAACAAGGGGAAACGGCTATCTTGGATTTGTTCAAAGGTGAAAAAATCTGCCTGCCTGATTAGTAAGCTTTACATTTGCTTGTGTGTACATGTTTCAAAGCCGGGCTAGCTGTTTCCAGGCTTTACGCTAAAATAAGCTAACCGTCTCCTGGCCGTAGGTTCATATTTTATGGAAATATGTGAGAGGGGTATCAATCTTCTCATGTAATTCTTGGCAAGAAAGCAAATAAGTATACTTCTACCGTTAATAATCTCATTGCGCCTTATATTTATATTCATCTTTCAACACCTTTCGGAGGTCTTGACCTTCAAGTTGAGACTACTGGTCAGCTCACATGCATTTAAAATATGTTGACACCATGTCTACATCCATAACTGTGAATGATTGAGCTAAGACATCATCGTGAAACTGAATCAGTGACTCCACCAAGACAATTCCTTTTAGAAAGTGAGACGTCAGACCTTACATTTAAGTACAGTTGGTACAGTACTGTTCACACCACCTCCTCCATATCAACTTTTATTACTTTTCTAACCTCATATACCACCGCTGCAGAACCCCTCTTGCTCAACAGACACAGTTTATCAGTTAGACATCTTCTACTTGTATGGAACTGAGGAGTGAAAGCAGTGAAAGCAAATGACCTTTCCTTGGCTACTGAAAACCTAAACTTGCATAACATGAAATTAGGGCTGCGACCAAAGATCAGTAGTCGTTAGTTCAAGCCATTAGTAGACTAGTCTTTGCACATTTATGATATTAATTTATATAAATTAATATCATAAATTTATATAAAAAAAATTTCCTGCTACTAACCAACCAATGAAAACTTGGTCGACTTAGACTAACAGTTGGTCGACCATTAGGGTGTAGCCCTACAGGAAATAATAAAGCTAAAAGCCAGATCGCCAATACAAATACAATCAAAGGGTATCTCCAGACAGGAAGTGAAAACAAAGAATCAGAGATATATTCTCCAGTCTAAGACTAATTTTAGATGTGGAATATGATATGATGTGGAAATTTCTACTGTATTACATTTTTAAAACTGTTGCATGATATGCAAACAACGGAAAAGTACCTTTCAATTTATGATGTAATAGGAAAGTTGTGCAAATCTGTGCTTGCCAAACACAAAATGCACAGTAAGTGTTGGCAGGGCACAAAACTGGGTCGCAACTCGCATGCTGTCTTAAAATGATCAAACATTGAGCATATTGTGCATTCGGATCTTCTCGCAGACTGACATTAAGTTATGTAGGAATGTAGTGACTCAGCAGCCACATGGTATGACATGATCATGACAGTATCCGCAGCCTATCTCTCCCTTTCCCCTCCAAGTGCTGAGTGTGCTGGATTTGAGCCTACCTCACGACACAGATAATCTCCTCTGCAGCCACTGCACATGCATACAACTTTTTAAAACCTCAGGCAGCTTGTTGCCTCACAGGATTGCTTCTTTTACTAGCTATTATTTTTATTTTAACTGTTTTATGGCAGATAATAATCTTGCTGTCTAGTATCAGTCATGTTGGTTTGGGTAGCAAATTAGTTTTTAGTTATGCTAGCAGCATGGCTCTAGGGTTGGCAATGTCTGTTGTAGGTCAGTCAGTGTTGCCAGTAATTATTTTCTCAATGAATCAATCAGTTGTTTAGTCTATAAAATGTCAGGAAATGGTGAAAAATGTTACCCACTGTTTCCCAAAGCCCAAGATGATGTCCTCAAATGTCTCCTTTTGTCCCGGCCAACAGTCCAAAACCCAAAGATATTAAATACTCAAATTCAAGAAGCCAGAACCAAAGAATTCTCACTTTTTTTTTTCTTAAAGAATATCTCCAAATGATCAATAATCTCTTTTCGGTTATAGCCTCAGCTGTACTTTGTGTGTTTAGAACTAATTAGCTAAGATGGTGAACACGGTAAACATTGTGCATGCTAACCATTGGGATGTTAGCATTGTGAGCACATTAGCACACAGATATTAGCAATTAGCTCAAGGCACTAGCAAGTGTACCTTGAGAGTACACTGTCACAGGGCCGCTGGCGTGGCACCATTTGCATCCATCGGATAAGTGCAATGGATAAGCTTCCTGTCCTGCTAGTTCTCAAGTGAACATAAATTCAAATTCTGACAAAATTTTTTTTATCGCTATTACAAGATTAGTGCTGTTATCTGGACTGATGGGAATACACTGATTGGAAGTTACCAACATGCCCCGTACTAATGCATTCCAGCTTTCGGATTGACTTTGTCTGACTGAAGATGATGGAACATTTTATAAAAACTTCCATACGCAGCTGTTCTACTTGTTTGATGACTTCCCGGTCAAATATTCAACCGCAAATATGTTGTTTCAGTGATTTGTCATGTAGAAATCTGCTCACTAGTGGTCTTACCTTTTTGATACATGCAACTTATTTAACATGTGCTCTGTAAATATTAACCCTTAATAATGCATCTTTAGAAAAGTCAAAGATCTTTAGTTCTTATGCATTTACATTGCCCTTCAAGGCTCATTGACTAAAAGCACCTTGGTCAATATTTAGGCTTCATGTGGCAAAGTTATAATATGGAGATGAATGTCAACGTTAGGTTTTGTCCCTGGCTGTTCAAACACGGCTTGTCCTTTCAGTCAGCATTTGTCCTCAAAGCGAGAACGAGAGTCTTGTTTATTCTGCCCTGGCACAATAGACAGACTGGTGAAGGTGGCAGGTTGGCCGATAGGGCTCTGATTAGGGTATCACGAGGCTTTGATAAGCAGGGGCAGAGGGATATCTCCTGCCTGCCGTTCTTAATAGAAGTGTAGAGGGTCAAAGCTCCAGTGTTGTCATGGTTGAAGGCACTGACGCTTCCTGCCAGCAAAAACGCTGATCGTGATTAAACTCACGTTGCCATGAGCGAGGTAAGTTACTAAAATTCCTTACTGAAGTCAGAAAAATATCAATCTCTGTCAAAGTCTTCTTCATTGTCTGTTTTGTGTTTACTCGGCTCCCCTCGGCTTGTTTTTGCACATGGTCTCGGTTGTGGAAAATTCTCTCACCTCCTTGAGAATCCTTCGCACATCTCTCCCACCTCTAGGGATTCACTGTGAAACCATGATATGAATGAGGGCTCTGTAAAAATAAACTACCAGATTGTGTAGCAGCGCTCCAAGAGTTTCAGTCATCTGGAGAAGATACGTGTGCGACAGGTTGTTTTTTGTTTGTTTTGTTTTTTTAATCCGTCGTCTTATTAAATTTTGAGTTTAAGTAAGTGAAATGCATGAGCGGTGATATCTAATTATGATCAATGCAATAATATTAGAGTTCATAAGAGCTGCATTTTCCATTTAGGCCTTTTTTTTTAGATGTTGGTTAGGATGTCCCATGAAAGAAATTTGCTCCGCTGGTTTAAGTTTCAGTGTTATTGGTGCTTTTTAAATGTGCTGAATTGTCTTTGTCAGTTTGTTCTGGAGGTCAGCGAGGTGAACACAGTTTACTCACTCCTATTTTTGAGTCTCTTGTTGATCTGTTGGGTAAAAAGGAATGAAAAGGAATTGAACCTTGGGTCAATATTGAATGTGTGTCTAACTGGCCCACCTGTCTCTTATTTTACTCATTCATCTCTGCTGGTCCACAGTTCATTGCAGGGCCGTCTGCTGTCACCTGTGTGTGGCATGTAAGAGCAGGTCAGTAAAACTCTGCATGGTTATGTGGGTCATGAGAATAAGAGCCTTTTTGCCAATATAGCTTCTCACACTTTCTTTGGACATGCCTTCATTTATTAACAGCTGTCGAGCTACAAGTATCATAAACTGAGGATTAACTCTTGAGTTTCCTGTTCGCATTTTCTTGTCTAGATGGATTCGATGAGCTTAATGCCTCTCTGTGAGTGTCAGGTGAAGTTATAGAAAATGTGGCGTAAACTACACAGAGTTGTTATTCTGTATGTGATGTGATCTTTAAGATGGTGGAAAGAATTGATTTGATATTATACCATTTCAGGATTTATTTATGGTTCTTGCTACAGTTGGATGCATTTTTTGGAAATAATTTTGCAGTGGTGGAAGAAATATTCAGATCATTAAGTAATAGTACCAATAACAGTGTAAAAATACTCTGTAAGAACTACTTGTTCTGCAGAAAAATGGCCGCTGTGAGTGATATATTATTATGTATGGCATTATTCGATTGTATAATTAACATTTTACTGTTGTAGCTGGTCGAGGTGGAGCTGATTTATCTACTTTATATAAAGTTCAGGTAGTTTGGTCTAGTGGTTCACAGTCTAGGAGTCGGGCCCCCGTAGGGTTACTAAAATCTAAAGGGTCGTGAGATGATTAATTGGGTAGGAACAATGAAAAAACATTGTTCTGCTTCATAAATTTGTATTTATCTTTTTTGGTGTCTTTGGAAATATTTGATAATTTCACCTCTTTTGGCCACAAACAGTTTTTTTTTAAATTATTTAAATGAAAACTATCTGATGTCTCCTTGGTGGAAATGCTAACTGAACTCATAAACATTTGAAACATGGCAATGAGCCATAACCAGCCAAAACTATTTAGATCTTTAACAATCAATTATATATTATAAACTCATCATATATTTATTTGTGTAAAACCTTAATCAGAAAAGTAATTAATAACTATTCCTGTCAGATAAATGTAGTGCAGTAAAAGCTACAATATTTCCCTTTGAAATGTAGTTGAGTAGAAGAATAAAGTAGCGTATAATATAAATACTTGAGTAAAGTACCTTAAAATTACACTTAAGTATAGTATGTGATTAATGCATTTAGTTACTTTCTACTAGCAGTTTTCAACACTAAGTAGGGGGGAGAAGCGTAATTGTGTATCAGCACATGTTTTCTGTTACTCCCTGCAGCACTGAGTGAAAACTTAATATGTGATTGACATGTTGGTCGTCCTGGGAACTATTTGCGGGAGCATCAGATGACTCGTGGCCCCTGAGCGCCGCCGCAGGAAGGGTCCGCTGCAGGATCCGAGACATCTGCCCAGTAGTCATGGCAACCTTTACACTGCCTCGAGGTGGCTACGGCACGGTCCTGTTAGCCAGAGTAAATTCACCAGCCGTAATGCTCCAGTCAATCCTTATCACAACATCCCACCGGCAGAGCAGGGCGCAGCAGGGCGCAACATCCTGCTGCAAGAAAACAGATCTGTTATCACCCACATGACTCCTGTCACACCACAGCGTGGAAAAAGAGTAGCTGATCAAAGCACATGGCCATTGTTTCCAATTTAAGGCTTATTTTGAAGAACACATGCATGAGAGGACTCAGTCATATGATGTTCTGACAGGAGCGTTTTCACAGCAGCAGAACTCCCTCTAGTGTCGGTTTAAGTGAAAGACAAACAGACGCTTTTGTCTTTCCTGCATGGAGACCCAAAGTGTTCAGTACTAAATGAATAAGATATTATAAAATTGATAATCATATGAATGAATACAGACCAAATATAAACAACAAAATTGTGAAATTTCTTCAAAACTCAGCTCATTGTTATGAAATATTATTTTAATCTTGCTTCTTTTCTTAGTAACATAGTTTATTGCAGGTAATATTATTTAATTTCAGCAGTTTTTATTTCAAAAAAATAAAGTCTGTTTTAATTTCACAGCACCATTTTTTTCTAATGACTTTAATAATAATTTAATATTTGTTTTAATATCACATATAACGAAGAGCCAGTTATGTGATTGGCTGTTTCTGTGGTCGTAACGAGCAGAGACTCAATCACATGACCTCGTCAACACCAAAGTTGTGTTGTGACATTAAAATAGACTTTTTAAAAAGGACATTTTGACATAAAAACTGCTCAAATGAGATAAAAATGAGTAGTAAACTGGGAGTAGGTGAAAAGAATAAGACTGAAAAAACATGTAATTTCATCTGATTAATAGTTTTACAGTTGTATAATGTGTTTGTCTCCATTTATAGATTTCATTTATTTCCTAATGTTTATTTATTCAATATTGGGCATCGTGGATCTCCATTTTTCTGATCAACTTGCTGATTTTCATTGTTTTATCTTGATGTTTCGTTGTATTTATGTCATTTGTTGTTTGTGTTGCAGCCAGAGGCTCCCGCTGCCTCGTCATTACAAGGGACCCCGCGCCCAGAGGAGGAAGATGATGGGGACCTGAACAAAGCTTTGGGCGTCCAGCGCTTCCAGCAGATCCTCAGTCCCTCTGCTGTTCCTGATGAGCAGCACCATAACTACCATGAGGAGGACATTGAGTGTAAGAACACAGATGCATTTCAACTTTCAATAAGTTTGTCAGCGAAACGTTTTGTCTTCTCATGCATCTTCTCTAAATATAATACGTCCGGGGGTTGATCTTTGTGTTCTATTTTCGCTGTTTTCGCCGCAGACCATCGTCACTCCTCTCACCACATCCACCGACCTCTGTCCAAACTGCCCCCCGAGGGACGCAGGAAGAAGAGCAGCAAGAAGAGGAGAAAGGACAAAGATCAAAAAAGTAGCCACGTTCCCAGCAGCGGCCCCATAGAGGAGGGAGAGGATGAAGAGGAAGATGAGGAGGAGGGGACGGAGACAACATCTGCTCCGTCTGACTCTGAGAAAGTCAAAGATGTGGAGGTAATGTTTGGACTTGAAACCAGTCTTAAAGTGAGGGGGGAAAGCTCTGATAGGCTCTGACTTCTGTCATCTGTATTGGTTTCAGTGGAGACTTCTGGTCCCGTGATTTTATATTTAAGAGTAGAAATATTCTAAAAGTGATCAGAAAATAATACTTTATACTTTAAGATGTTATGACAACTACATGTAAACTGAAGAGCATCATTTCAAGAATGATGTATCTTGTTGATCCTGTTCTCTGAATTACTTCAAACACCTTCTTTTTTTTAATAGTTTCTATATATAATGACAACACACAGTAAGAAGATATACATACATAAACATAAACACATAGACTTCATCTATCCATTAACCCCACCAACCAGCACCTGGCAAAAAAATGCTGTTTTATTGATATCAACACCTTTTCACTATAAAATAGTAGGTGACTTACTTTCCAAATAATAAGTACTGGTACCTTTTATGTCCAAAAAATGTTCTATTTTCCCTTTTGCAGCAAATGAAAGTTACTTTAGTTATGACAGTTATTAGATTTGAAACCAGTAACATGTGACAATGGTACCAAAACAACAAAAAGGTTGGTTAGTAAGTAATAAGTTTTTATTTCCATGTCAAACATTCGGCCCAATCATCCAACACAGAGACACAAGACACTGCTATTTATCAAACATCAAAAATGCACATAACATGCATCTTGTGGTAACACATGTATAAACCAAAAGAAAAAAACAGTTGTACATTCTTTCTTTGAAACATATTTATGTAAACAGCACATAGTCAGATATGCATGTTTTGACTTGTTTGGCATCTCGACTCGTCTAAGCTCCAGCACTTTTTACCGTATTATGTCCTGTAATAATATTTTAATATCATCAGCCAACACAACATTAGCCAGTATCGCAGTAAAAACTCTAATTTGTCGCTCACCCTGCAGTCTACGTTGGTTTTTAATGTGTTTTTATGATGTCCAGTTAAAATCAAATCACATGTTAAATGCAGTTGAAATGTGAGTCACTGCTATCTGCTACTATCTGAGGTGATTTGCATTAAGATGTGGGTGAATAAGCGCTCAGGAATGTGCTGCTGTACAAATGGCCATTGTCCATGCTCGGATACCCAACCCGCTCACTTACTGTTGTAGCATTACCATATTTTCCTCCATGAATATTTCAGTATAGTCTTAATCATTCATCAGTGGGTTTTGTGTTTGGCTGTTATTATGATACTTCACAAAACAAGACCAGGGTTTAACCCAATGAAACTAAATAGTATTCATAGTTACAGAAGTTACAGAATATGAGTGAGGTTAGTTTTACTTCATCTTCTGTTTCGCTGTCTGTTCTTTTTTTGTCACTTTTTTATTTGTTGCCATTTAAATATATTTTAAAAAGAAAAGGGGGAAACAAAAAGCATTGGGAACAAGTAGAGAATACATTTCTTTGGTTTGCTGTCTTTATGTCCAGATCCAGGTCTCAAATACACCGTCATTACTACATCCGTTCATTGTTTAAGACTGTAAAACCCTCATTGGATAGATTGTTTTTTATTTCCTTTACATAATGATCCCTGACTTGTACGGTAAATATCTATAAAAATCTTTGTTTTTAAAGATCAGGTTCCTTCTTGATGTATTAACACTCTTAAATTCTCTACCTCGGATTACAGGATGGGTTCACAGTTTTTCATTTTTCTCAATTTTTCGGTTGTAAAACAGTGTTTTTCTTGCTGTAATCATCCCTCCTGTTCATACAGGCCATTAGGAGATCCTTTCATAGTGTTCAAGTGATCTGGGACAAAATCCACAGTCCTCCTTCTGTGCAAAAATGTATTTAAAAGTTCATCTGAAGCTAATATGAAGTTTCAGCCGTCCAAATTAGTCAAATCAAGTCAGTATCGTTCAAAGTCTTTTAAGTGCCAGAGTCCCTCTTTTTGTTACGATCCTTCCACTGCAGCTGAACAGGAAAACACTGTCCGTCGAGACACAAAGAGGGACTTTTTTTTTTTTTTTTTTTTTTTTTTTTAACTAAGGACTGTAACTGTGGAAGATATCAACCTTATTTGACTAACTCAGATGACTGAAGCCTCATATAAGCTTGAGACAAACGTTCAAATGTATTTTTGCTCAAAACGAGGACTGTGGAGTTTCTCTCCTATGAGTTACACTGAAAACGCATTTGAAGGGGATCTTTTAATGGTCAGTATGAACAGGAGGAATGATTATAGTGAGAAAAACCTATTTTAATGTTCATTTGGGCTCCTGACTGCTGTTTTAACTAAAAAAAAAATGTGAACCTGTCCTTTTTATGTGCACAAGTCTATTGTACTGTTGCTTCTCTACTGTTTGAATCTGATATCAGAAGTTCATGGTTTGAATTTTGGGTTTATGGTCTATTGTAACAATACGCTCTGTATTCCCTCCACAGTTCTTTGTTTCGGATGAAGACCATGTGGCCAAACGTGGCAAAGAGAGTCCCAGCTCAGCCCGTGAGCTGGATATCGTCCCCCAGTCTGTTATGGGAACAGATACTGAAGATGCAACTTCCACAGAGTGAGTCAAGCTTTTAAAAAAAAAAACTAAAAAAAACCACTGATGTTTTAACAGTTGTCCTTCTCAGACTGAGATCAGGAAGGAGGCACGGACAGCTGCTGTGTTTATAATCATGCTTTACCTGCTGTGATGATTGCATAATGCTTGTTTTTGTCACGTCTCTGAAATGCTCTCACGCCCGCTCTGTGATATTGTTCTGATTGGGTGAGACCACTCAAGCGCATGCTTCATTGGCCGGTGAGACACACACTGTACGTTACCATGTCTCAGGCATCCAGTGGGCCTGCTGGGCATGATCTGATGGACCCAAGTAATCCTCTCTCAGGCGCCCATATATCACCTGTCGCTATAGACGACACAAAACACACCTCAGCAGCCCCCAGGCTCCACCTATGACATTTACTTTTCCACTTCAGGAGGGTTGAATCTGGGCTGGGATAAAGCCGCGACTACGCACTTTGCTGGTTTTTTAATCTGTCGGAGAGCGACCTCATTGCTGAGGATTTGTTTTTATGAAACATCCTGATAAAACAGGTTGAGAAAGTAGTTTTGAAATATTGTGGAATAATATTTTTTTAAAGGACGGTGAGTTTATTATATTTGTATCAATAGAGCTTTGGAGGATTTATTTAGGATGAGCATCTTTATCCTCCATGTTTGTTGACTTTTTACTGTTTTATGCATTAACATTTTAAGTGTTTTGAGCTGAGAGATGTCAGTGTGTTTATAGCAGGAGCAGAGGTTAAAAGATCAAAAGATGGTGTCATTTGAATTATCCTGTGTTATGAAAATTAATTAATTACTTATGAAGAAAAAAGACTGAGGAAAAATGTGTGTGGTTCAGCAGAGAAAAGTCATCTTCTTCGTCTTTGTAGTTTCCAACCTTTGAAGTTTAGGCTGTAAGAAAAATAACCTGTCACTCGTCAATACCTGCGCTACAGCTTTCTCTCTTTTTTTTCTTCCTCCACCTGTCTTCATCTAGTAAACCGGCTTCAACCGACACGTCCAGTGCCGCTCCCCAGCCAACGCCACCCGAACACACACCGCTGGCCCGGGTGTCCTCCGCCAGCCGCAGCTACGACCTCCAAGAGCGCCGTCGCACGGGCAACATGACGGGCGCTGAGCAGGCAAAGTACCAGCGCATCCCTACTGATGAGATTGAGGCTGAGACCCTGGCCTCCGCTGACCTGGATGGCATTAAAAGTGAGTTTAGATTAACTGTCACGTTGCAGATTTTGTGTTCTCAAAAAAGGCTTTAGCACACTTTTAGTGACAAGGAGGCGAGAAGGTCACAGGTAGAAATCCATTATGTACCTTAAATGTTCTGAAATAGTATTTCTGGGGGTTTTTAGTCTCTGTGAGGTCATAAGAATAGGTGGCCTCCATAAGAAATTAACCCCTAAAGTTGCTTTGTAGCTGTGTGTGTTTGCTTTTGTAGGTAAATTATTGTTGATGAAAGTTCACAGAAGTGAAGAAATAAATGTTTAACACAGTTTTCCAACAAATATATAATCTTATCAGGTTTTATAGCAGACTGTATGTAGGCATGAGGTGCTTTGAAATGAATCTTTACATGCTCACCATAAAGAAGAACGTGTTTTTAATGTGTTTTTTCTTTTTGTAATTTTTTTTGTATTCTTACATTAATTTCTTTTATCATTTTTTTTCATGCCAATAACAACAAAACAACACTGTTGTTAGAAACCATGACGTCTATATCACAAACAGTGAAAATTAGAGACAGGGAGTCTTTATGTAACTCTACATCATTTGTGTATGTTTACCTATGAAAGCATAAAACAAAAAGAAAAGGATGGAAAGAAGCTCACAGAAGAGAGAGAGGAAAACATTATTTCTATGAATGTGTCATAGATTTTATCCATCTTTTATCCATAACGTATAATTCCTACTCAGGGATCTCTTTGATCATTTCGAGGGTAACCATTTATGAATTACTTCGTTGTTTTTTTTTTGATGCTGCAGAAAATATTTTCAGACGATATCAGTCTTTTTCCTGTTATTTCTACCAGGCATTTATCTTTTATATAAATATTGAAAACTTTGTCCTGATCACCTCAGTGTCTCCAGCATGTGTGACTTACCTCCATCCCCTCTATAGTGTTGCGTGATAAGAAAAAACCTTTTAATAAAGGCTGAGCTTTCCTGATGCTCAGATGAGAGCGGGGGCCATCTCAAGTTCTCCTACATTGCAGTCGGCGCCCCGCCGTCCTGTGATGTTCCCGGCCCCCCGGCTCAGCGTGGGGTTGTGTTCAGGGCTTTGGTGATTTACGTGAGGGAGCCAACCCCTCAGCGGAGAGCAGCAGCTTATCAGAGAGTGTGGCAGACAGGCCCGCATTATTAAATTAGCCGTTCCCGCTGTCAGCTGAGGCCCCTGGAATCAGGCCCGAGCCAACATGGTGGTTAATTGTGAAACCTGGACCTCGGTTCACAACCCTGAATCATTAGTGGAATGAAACAAGGGTAAGAGTTAAGTAGACTAGAGGGCAAAATAAAGAAACTTTAGATGGAGGTTTGGGCTTGATATTATGGGGCTTAGTGACAAAGAGTCGAGCCTCCCAGCAGCTTCATCACTAGTTATCTTTTATCTGCTTCCCGCCACCGTAAATCATCCTGGGAAAGTGGCTCTGTCTCTGGCTGCTGCTCAACAACAGGAATTATTAGATCACTGTTCCTCCCCTTTTGTTCGACCCGAGCAATTAACTCCTCTGCTCACTGATGTACTCTGATAGTTTCAGCCCTCGTGGGGTCAGGCGGCGGTCAAGAAATGGCAACTTTTTCCGATTTGTCAAAACCCGCACAAGTCGCGCACTCCGGTCTGAGCAGCGAGTGTGTCACGTAGTCAGACGGCCGTGCCAGCTCTCTAACCCTACGCCCACCACAAATCCTCCTCTTCCTTCAAGAGCCCCATGCCAGTCAGGCCTCATTTTACTCTAAACTTCACTCACACACCAGTGGACACATCATGGAGCTACTTTACAGTGAACCTGCTCAGTAGGAGCTGAAGAGATGGTACGAGTAAAGCTAGAACGAACAGGAGAGCAGATGATTTTTAGATAATGAGGTTGAAACATTGATGAAGAACCTCAAAAGCTTCCCTGTTTGTTACATAGGATATACAAGCTTTTTTTAAAGGTAAGACGATTGGTATTCTTGATGGTAATTTTGGGTATTTCTGTAGTTTAAGATTTTCTCTTTGTTGTAAGATTATAATTTCTGGATGTAACAGTTGATTTCTGAGGACTAGCTCAGCTTGTTGCAGTTTTTTTCACTTTCTAAGTTTTTTTTTGCTCTAGTTTATTTTTATTTTTCTTTGCCAGTAACTCCATTGATTTCTGAACTCCTAACACCTGATAGGATAATTCCTACTCTCAGTCTTGTATGGTATCTGTGCCATCCGGTGTCTCTCTCCACATCCTTTTCAATGTCTGGTGTGCTGCCAGTCTGGGTAACCCTACTCCCTGCTGTGGGACCGCAGAAACAAAAGCAGAGTAGCCCGGCTCTTTGTGACTTAATGGGCTGAGATTTGAACTTGGGGTGAAAGGTCAACGCATGTGCAGGCTGAGGACTGCAGAAGCTAAATATAATAGACTGTAAAATTGACCATGCTGGGACATAATTCCCATTTTTGCTACTTGAATATCATTTAAATTCTATATGATGTTTTGTTATTTCTTGTCTCGTCTTTTCTTACCTGTATTCTCTTCTTTTCTCCGCCAGGTCATCGTTTTGAAGATGTCCCCGGCGTGCGCAGACACCTGGTCAGAAAGAGCACAAAGGGACAAGTGGTGCACATCGGCAAAGACCACAAAGAGCCGACCACTCGCAGCCGTAAGCAAGACCGCACCCCACATGAGGTGAGCCGTCGCCTGAAGGCATCCGCTGGCGTTAAGACAGGGCACGGATCAGATAATGCAGCCGATGTAGAGATTGATGATGGTGTTTGGTTTTAACTCAACGTTTTTAAGCCTCGTCAGTATCTAAATTTATTTGGGGAAAAGTGTACTTTAAGTGTCATTTAAGAAGTTTGGTGGATATGGTGTTTATTAAATGTCAGAGTACACTAAAAAATGTTCATAAAAATTTCCCAGAGCCCAAGTAGAAGTCTCCAAATATCGTGTTATTTATGATCAACAATTCAAAACCTATAAATATTCAATCTACAATGATGTAAAACAGAGAAAATTTCATCAGTTATCTGTCACTCAACTAATCTATGGAGCAAACAATTGTTTCAGCAATATTAAAAACCCAGAAATGGAACCTGGGAGTGTTCATTTTAAAACCTGAGAAAACAGCCCTACATTTTCAATACACAGAATGTCGTAAGCTTCATTTATATGAATAATAAACTTGTTATTTATCTTTTAAATTCGGTTGCAATTCAAGGAAGTTTTGGGGGGGGGAAATCACTCCGATTCAATGTTTTAATCTCTATTTTCCACTTCAGATTTTGCCTTAAATGCGTCAAAACTGTAAAATACTTGAAGCAAATCCCGTCTTTCCCTTTTATCAAAATTAGCGCAGCTCTCTCTCTGTTTTGTGGATGAGACAGGAGGGGGAAGGAGACGATTAAAAATGAATGAACAAGTTCTTTCCTTTCACACGCGGAAAGGAAAAAAGAGGAGAGAGAGAGGAGCTGAGGTAACCAGACACTGGGAGCTCCTGAGAGAGGGAGAGCTATGTTTTATTAACACACACACACACACATTCTCATACATAGCTACGAGCCCCCAGCAGCCCGGGGTAAACAACAGGTCCCTGTCAGGTGTGTGTGCGTGTGTGATGAGAAGGAATTACTTGTGAGGCATGTGTGTAAAAGTGAGGGTCGCTTCGTTTGTGCCGCTGTCGGTTGTATCAGTGTTTGAATCCTCTCCTGCACCGTCTCGCTCCTCCAGCCGTTACCGGTGGTTCTGTACCGCTCTGCCTCACGGCCAGACGGCTTCGTACTGGACATGGACTCCAGTCAAACGACTCAGTACAAGAAGGTGAGGCTGGGTGACCGGCCAGAGTCAGGTTTGACACGTGTGAGCGTGATTTTCACAGGCATGCAGCAGGTGTATTAAGGCACAAGGCTGTTTAAAGAAGGGCATATTTCCCAGCGTCATTTCACAGAGGATTAAGACGAGCATGGTGTTTTTTTAAAAAATCGCCTTTTAACAAATATTGGATGCTAAAAGAGCCGAGAGATGCACAGCAGTTGATTGTCTCTCCTCAGATTTTTTGGTTAAATTTTAAGTTGCTGTTTTTCTGCAACGTTTAACACATTAGGGTAATAATGTTGAAAAGTCTTTTGTGTTTGAAGTGCTTTAAATAACTCACCTGGAATCCCGGTAAGCATGGAGCCTGTTGTTTTTTATTTTTTTGTTTCATGACGACATGCAAAATGCTCCACCACTAATCAAGAGTTTCCCAGCTGACCAGTTTCAAAAATGCTTTGGCTATTTAGTTGAATATCAGGCACACGCTGAACGTGCATGTCGTTTTGTCTCAGGATATCGTCAGCCTCATCTCACCTTTTCCCGTTTCCTTGTGATGTTCCTACCAGGTGTTTGTGGAGCTGAACGAGCTGACTATGGACAAGAACCAGGAGATGCAGTGGAAGGAGACGGCTCGATGGATCAAGTTTGAGGAAGACGTGGAGGAGGAGACGGACCGCTGGGGGAAACCTCACGTGGCTTCGCTGTCTTTCCGCAGTTTGCTGGAGCTCCGGAAGGCCATCTCGCACGGTAAGAGAGAGAGAAACACAGTTAAGTTTGCACGTATCATTTTGGTAAGCTAAAAAGTAAATGATGCAGTTCATAGATGACTGAGCTTAGCGTGCATGTGTGTGGGTGTGTAGGTGCGGTGCTGCTGGACCTGGACCAGAAAACCCTGCCTGGCATCGCCCACCAGGTGGTGGAGCAGATGATCATTTCTGATCAGATCAAAGCTGAGGACAGAGCCAACGTCCTGAGGGCCCTGCTGCTTAAACACAGGTGACTGGTGGCGCCAGACTACAACAAAGAAGCTCGCATGTTGCTGAAATTCCCTCTGATTGTGGACACAGAACTTATCTCTTCCATCCAGGTTTATGAGGCAATATTTAGCCACAATAGCACTATTACATTTTGCTCTTTTAGATTTGAGCAGGTATTTGGTCTTAGGTTTGGCAACAACTATTTCTTGGTCATTGGAACACGTCCATGCAGTTGTAATGGTGAGTTTGGAGGGAGAGTCTTGAGAGTTTAGAAATCTCAGCAGCTGCCAAAGACGTCATGGCATCATTGTTATTGATCAACAACTCAGCAGGATATAAATATTTCCCAAGTGGGGGTTTGGACCAATAAGGGTTCCTGGGATGAATCTTAGAGGTAAAAAGGTGATAAATACATTTCTCATGCACAAAATTAGTTTTATTTTGCCTCTTTCTGTGATATATAGATAATTTCACCTCTTTGAGCCTTCATCTTTAAATAAAGAAAGAAAAATCACTTGGTTGAACTGCTCACAGCTCATGTCCACACTAAGGTCATTCCCTGTGATGGGGAGACCTAAGTAGATTTGCTTCATTTTTTTAAGCCCAAAAAGTTTGGGAGCTACTCATTTTATGCTGTAAAAATCTGAACACTGAGCATGTTGACGCAGGGGTAAAACTTCACTTTTAAAACTACTTCATGCTGGTGATTATTGGCAGTTAATGTGTGTTTCATTGTCTTTAAAAGGATGAACAACTGTTAAACTATCTCCCCTCTCACTGCTGCTTCCTGCTACTAGGTGGCTATATGCCTTGTCACTCCCTCTATTCCTCCTGCTCACCCTCTCTCTGCCTCTCCCTGCCTCCCCTAGTCACCCGAGCGATGAGAAAGAGCACAGTAGCCCTTTCCCCAGAAACATCTCAGCAGCCAGCCTGGGCAGTCTGATGGCCCACCACCACAGTGCCAATCACACCCATCAGCCCGAGCCGTCTGTCACCGACCCCCTCATGGGCACCGTCCACGCCGCGGGGGATACGGACACACGCATCGACGTGGAGAAGAACGAGGTACAGGTAAGTCGGGTTTTGAGGTAAAAGTTAACGGATGCTGTTCGTGTATAAGTATTCTTCATTATACTGATTTTTGTTTCCTTTGTTGCTTTCCAGCAGAAGGAGCCGACCATGGTGCCCGGCATGCATCGGTCCAAGTCAAAACATGAACTGAAGCTGCTGGAGAAGATTCCAGAAAATGCTGAGGCCACTGTTGTCCTTGTGGGTGAGTTATCTCCAACCAAAACACCTTGTTTTTTTTTTTTAAATGCATGTGCAGCACTGTTTTGTATGTTGACTGTTTGTTTGTTTTTTTCCTGCGGTCTTCCAGGCAGTGTGGACTTCCTGGAGCAGCCCACCATGGCGTTTGTGCGACTGCAGGAGGCGGTGGAGCTGGAGTCTGTCCTGGAGGTCCCCGTGCCTGTCAGGTTCCTGTTCGTTCTGCTCGGACCCCCCACCACCAGCATGGACTACCACCAGATAGGACGCTCCATCTCCACGCTCATGTCTGACAAGGTGAGCAAGGTGTAGACGTAGAGGTGTAACAGTCCAGTGCAGCTCCTGATTTTCTCGTTTCTTTTAAAAACACGTCAGCATAATTAAGCAGTTTTTAAATTATGGTATATTTGGACTCTTCCTTCTCTAAAGACCAGTTCAATCATTGCTACAAGACCCCAGCTTCATAGATTTTCCTGCATTTGATTCAGCCCGTTAGAGAAATCACACAATAAACTTAACCTAAGGCACTTTGGGATCCATATCCCCAAACCCTCGTTCATGTAATTCACTATATTTTCCCATCAAGCATAAAGGAAAGTCCCTTTAAGAGGAGAATAGAACGTTAATTGGCTAACAGACCTACATACAAGAGATATACAACAAAAGTATAGAAGAGGATTATATTTATATTTATTTTTACTCCTTTCAGCAATTCCACGAAGCAGCCTACCTGGCAGACGATAGGCAGGACCTGCTGAACGCCATCAACAGCTTCCTGGACTGCAGCATCGTGCTGCCGCCTTCAGAAATGGGCGGCGATGAGCTCCTGCGCTCTGTAGCTCGCTTTCAGAGGGAGATGCTGCGCAAGAGGGAGGAGGAGGAGGTCAAACTGTTGGCCAAAGAGCCCAAGAGCCTTGAAGAAAAAGGTAAATCATTTCCTCCTGAAGCTTCGGGCTTGTCAAAGGAAAATTGAGCTGTTGTTACATGACTTCCTGTCATTTGAAATGTGGTTAATAACCTGATTTACCCCCTTCCTCTCACCCAGTGGCCCTCCTCACACCTATGAAAAAGTCAGATGATCCTTTAGAGCGCACCGGACGCCCCTTTGGTGGGTTGATACGAGACGTACGGCGCCGTTACCCGAAGTACATCAGCGACTTCAAGGATGCCCTGAACAGTCAGTGCATGGCTGCTGTTATCTTTATCTACTTTGCTGCCCTTTCTCCAGCCATAACATTCGGAGGCCTTCTGGGTGAGTCAAATCCTTCTCATGTTTTTGTAATGATGGTTAATCTGACAAACTACTGATGGACCTTTAAACCCTATTGTGTTCATTGTGGTGTTAATTTGTTGTGGCTGTCTGTTGCTAGGTGAGAAGACTGAAGGTCTGATTGGTGTTTCTGAGCTGATCGTGTCGACATCAGTGCAGGGTGTGATCTTCTGCTTGCTCGGAGCGCAGCCGTTACTGGTTGTGGGCTTCTCTGGACCCCTGTTGGTTTTTGAAGAAGCCTTTTATAGCGTAAGTTGAAGGTCGATTCATTTTGAGTGTTTCTGGATAAAAACAGCAGCCTTAATTTTTAAAAATCTAGTTGACGTCATTACTATTAAAGCTGTTTTTTTAATAATGTTTCTTGGCTATGTGTCTTCGCAGTTCTGCAAAGCGAACGAAATGGAGTACTTGACGGGCCGCGTCTGGATCGGGTTTTGGCTCATCGTCATCGTGATCGTCACAGTGGCCTTCGAGGGCAGCTTCCTGGTCCGTTTCGTCTCCCGATTCACCCAGGAGATCTTCTCATTCCTCATCTCCCTCATCTTCATCTGCGAGACCTTCATCAAGCTCGGCAGGGTACGCCTGAGACTTGAAATAACAACTCTTGATTACAAAAAGTTTTTGTTGGCACGCTCGTGGGTTTACGTCCCTGACGCTAAACTGAACAGACTAATCTTTGGATGATATTCAAACCTCGGGGTCGAAATGAGTATGTTTTTCTAACAAGTGAACCTGAAATCTATTGTGATTGATTGGCCTTGAAAGTTTAATGGATTGAGAGTTAAACTATTATCCGGGCTTATGATTTTGTAAGGGCCTGCTACAGTATTTGTAGAGTTTTATGGCACAGACTTGAAAGGCGTTTGGCTACGGGCTAATCTAATTTTCCTTCAAGTGTGTTTGTGATACCTAAAAGTGTGATTCATGATAATCCTTCTAAGGAAACTAATCGCAGAAGGTGTTTGTGTTTGCCTCCTGTACATATTTGTGTGTTTATGCTGTCGTTGAACTGTCGCGTATTAATATGAACCTTTTTTTTTGTCGCCGGGCAGATTTTCAAGGATCACCCTCTGAAACGCTGTTCGCTTAACAAAACCGTCAACGGCACGGACGAGAACGTCTCAACAGAAAATATCACAGTGGTGCTGAGCAACAGCACCGTTCCTGTGACGGTGCAGGTCATCGGCGAACCCAACACCGCGCTGCTCTCTCTGGTGCTCATGGCTTCAACGTTTTTCATTGCTTTCTACCTGCGCAAGTTCAAGAACAGTGCGTTCTTTCCTGGAAGGGTGAGGACGTAAATTTACTTTTATCACACTAATCCTGCAACATTACTTCTTCAATATATCGTTTTTTAAACTGTCCTTAAACCCTTCATCATCATAGAAGTTTTGGAAGCGGTGAAAACCAAGTGATGAGGAATTAAATGACAAAAACAATCAATCAAAACTTATTTTAGCCACCAGTTATACCATCATGCAATTAAAAATGTTATAGTACTACAAGGTCCATTTAGTTGCTGCTCTGATACCTTTGATTATATCACATGATCTTCCTCTGCAGATGGAGTTTGGCTTTGTAGATGATCAAATTAACATTTTTTCTAAGGACTTGAAAGTTGACATTGAAAGTTCATTCTTGATCTTGTAAACAGTTTTTGACAAAAGGTCGATTTTTAGTAGCTGTTCTGGAGCTTTTGATTGTATCACGTCGTCTTCTTCAGCAGATGGAGTTTGACAAATTGTCATGACATCGTAGATCTTCAAATTTCCATTTTTCAAAGCATTTGAAGGACTTCTCGTCCATGTTTGCCATGTTGAAATTTCATTCTTGGCCTTGGAAAAAGCAGTTGACAAAACGATCTCACCATAAAGTCCATTTAGTCACTATTCTGGAGGTTTTGATCACATTGCACTGTCTTCCTCCTTTCCTGTGATATAAACAAGTTTGTACATCTACCAAAAGGGAATTAGTGTTTCAGAAGTTAGGAATGAACTTTCAGTCTTAAAATACTCCAATTTTAGTTTTAAATCACAGCCGCTCTTCATAATCAGTATAGAAATGTGTCGTGCAAATAAACAAATAAAGATTTGTGACTGTTTTGATTGTCCTTGGATATAATAAACTGTATGTAGCAGCCAGTTGTGCTGAAACTGTCCCATGTTCTGGTGTTCAGCTTCGCAGAATTATTGGAGATTTCGGGGTACCCATTGCCATCCTCATCATGGTCCTGGTGGATTACAGCATATCAGACACATACACACAAGTAAGACTCATTGAATCATATTTAATGTTTTTTCCTCTTGACCTCATGTTTACTGTAACGTACAATACAAACCTTCTTCATCTTGTTCATCTTGTCTTTGTCTCCTGTCCAGAAACTGAGCGTTCCCAGTGGTTTCTCTGTGACGAGTCCCGACAAACGCGGCTGGATCATCAGTCCTCTGGGCAGCGACGGTGAATTCCCCATCTGGATGATGTTTGCCTGCTGTTTGCCCGCCCTGCTGGTTTTCATCCTCATCTTCATGGAGACGCAGATCACCACGTGAGTAACGCTGCGGTTACACCACGCAGGAATGACATCAGAACAACACAACATTATAATTGTAATTATTAGATAGTTTGGTCATTAAGTCAAAGATTAATTTGGTTTGTGTTGATTGAAATTAGTAGTAGTAGTCTTCTCACAATTTATAGATAATATTATGTAATAATATAGATAAATAGAGACAGATAATCTTATAAATGTCCCAGAGTATGTGAATGTCAAGCTTCTTATGATGCAATACTTGATGGCATAATAGCAATTAATGTAACAATATAAAATAATTAATTCAGCGTTTTCGGTGTTATTACCAGATAAAATCATTTATGATGTAATGTGCCAGGAATTCAGGAATTTGCCACTTTTAGTTTACAAGTTTTCCTATATTTTACAATCAATTTTAAGGGGCATTTCATTACGTTACATTCAGCTTCCAGAGAACTGAAAATGGACATAAATTGCTTTTTAAAGTTTATATTGCTATAACATTTACATCCAAATATGCAATACAGGCTACACTACAGCAAAATCATACCATTACGTGAACTAATTAGAATTTTTATCAGCTGAGTGAATAACCGAAATAACTGAATAATCCCTGATTTGCCATTATATCCCCAGTACCATTCACCTTCCTCTAGTTTAGATTTTGAACTGAACATCAATAGAATATCATCAAATCATCTTAACTTCAGTAAGGAGGAGGGCATTAATCTAAAAGAGCATAATTGAATTGACTAAACAGTTGTCTGCTATGACCACATCAACAAAGTCTGCCGCACCGTTCGAAGACGTGTGAACCGCGTGTTTCTCTGACTTCCTGCAGCCTGATTGTGAGTAAGAAGGAGCGGATGCTCGTCAAGGGATCCGGTTTCCATCTGGACCTGATGCTGATCGTGGTGTTGGGCGGCAGCTCAGCTCTGTTCGGCCTGCCGTGGATGGCGGCCGCGACCGTCCGCTCAGTGACCCACGTCAACGCCCTGACTGTCATGAGTAAAGCCGTCGCCCCCGGAGACAAGCCTCGCATCCAAGAGGTGAAGGAGCAGAGGGTGACGGGGCTCCTGGTGGCCATCATGGTCGGTGAGTGTCAGACATTGGAATCTCATTACTGCTGTTTCCCATTAATGAAGCCAAAATATTTTTGAAAATCCCTCATCACCTGTGAACTTCCAGCTGTTTTTGGCATTCCTGTTTTATTTTTAACCGCGTGTACTCTCCTCTCTCCCTCAGGCATGTCCATTGTGATCGCTGACCTGCTGCGTCAGATCCCCCTGGCCGTGCTGTTCGGTATCTTCCTTTACATGGGTGTGATGTCACTCAATGGTATCCAGCTAACAGAGCGTATGATGCTGCTGCTAATGCCACCAAAGTACCACCCGGACCATACCTACGTCCGCAAGGTGAGAAGTTCTCCTCTTCGTTTTGTGATTAAGGCTGATATATGATGTGTGCTTTGAAGCATTGAAGGTTTCAGGTGTAAGAACGTGAAATATCAGAAGGTTATATGAGTGCTCATTTCTATCAACAATGACAACCAACAATCATTTGCAGGATTCTGAGAAATTTGTCCTGGAGGAATAAAATATGTGAAAATATTTTATTTGGACTGCAAGTAAAGATTGTTTTAATCATCAATTAATCTCTTTTATTAACTGAATAATCATAAAATGTCAGAAAAAGGTGAGGAAATGCTGAAGTTAACATCTTCAGATTGCTTGTTTTGTCCAACCAAAAAGCAAAGATATTCAATTTACAGTGACACAAAACTGAGAAAAATCCTCACATCTGAGAAAATGTTTGGCATTTTTTCTTGCTAAACGACATTAACGAGTAATCACAGATGATTACTTTTATTCTCATTGACTAATCGACTTATCGTTTCAGCTGTAGTAAACTTCTTAAGCATTCTTATTATATTGTGAACCACAAAATCTCATATTTGTTTCTTCCTAAAACAGCACTATAATATTTAAAGTTACAACAGTGATGCTTTTACAATCAAACTAAACCTTTTGAAATATAGTTTTTGTTTTTCTCACTTTAATGCTGTCGAGAATCACATGAATGTACTTTATTTTCCGTCCAGGTCCGTACGCTGCGCATGCACCTGTTCACATGCATCCAGGTGGTTTGTTTAGCTGTTCTTTGGGCCGTTATGTCGACTCAGGCATCGCTGGCCTTCCCATTTGTCCTCATCCTCACCGTCCCTGTCAAGATGTTCCTGCTGCGCCGCATCTTCAACGCCAGAGAGATGGCTTGTGTAAGTCAACCACAGGGGGGCGCCATTGGCTGTTTTTTTTACAAACATTTAAACATTGTGAAGCAGATATTTTCTGTGCGACTGTAGTGGTGTCAGAATACAAAAGCTCATTTCTACTCAAGTAGGGGTCATAGAGAGGCATTCTGGGAAATGTAGGAAATTGCCTTAATAGACTAAACACTATAAACCTACAGAAACTAAACTAGTACCCACATGTCATCATAAATGACTCCAAGGATTATAACTCATTGTTGATGCCTCATAGTTTTAAGAAAATGTCTGTTATTGTAATAAGATATTATATTTATAATGAGAAATTACCTGAAAATGGAGCCCTTATGCGTGTTCAAAGTCCTAAGTCTGATGTCTCTGCCCCTCTTCTAGCTTGATGCGGACGACGCAGAGCCGAAGTTCGACGAGCGCGAGTGTCACGATGAGTACTCGGAGATGCACATGCCCGTGTAAGCCACCACACGCCCTTGTATTACCACTTACCTCCTCTTAGTGGACACCAAAATCCCTCAATCACTCTACCACCAACCGATGACATCCAACGAGATCCGACGACGGAGTCCCTCAAACTTGAAACACTCACAGAGCTATTTGATGCCACATCACTGTGCGCAGCTAGCTGGCCCTCTTCATCATTACCAAGACACGGACGTTTGTCGGAGGTCTGTTCGGTTGTCGCTTTGGTCAAACTTTTCACTATTTAAGTAGCTTTTTTGGCAGATTCATGGCCCAGCTGTGTTTATTCTCATAACACGCAGGTGACATAACACACTTCTGGGTTTTTCTGCCGGTTAGCAGCACTTTGTGGCACAAAGAATGAACGTCAGAGGAGATCAAACAGTCATTATCATGTGTTCATTCATAATATACTTTTTTTTTAAAAAACTATATATATTTCAGGGGACAAGAGATTCCAAATCAAGTGATATGATCTCGAGCTCATAATTAAACATGATTACAGTAGATAGATGTGCAAACTGATTCATTTTTAGCCCTGAAAGGTTGCTCTGATTCACATTGAATATGTGGAGGATATAATGGGATACATTCCTTTATATTAACATACTGCATTATTGCTAATTAAGTTTGTCGCTTTTTTCATGTTTTTGCTCTTTTTTTTAGCTCACCAAGCGCCTTATGAAGGAAATAAAAAGGTATTCTTAGAGGTGTTTTCCCCTCATTCTGTCTTATTTTAGACAGCTGATCACTTTACCCGCCTCCCGAAGCTCGTAGCACTTTTTAAAAGACACCAAATCTGAACAATGACTGTATTTTATGTGATCATTTTATTTCCTTAGTCCCTCTTGAGTCCCCTTAAATATCAATGTTGCTTTAGTTTGCTTCTTAAAGGACTAATTGTGATTGATTTTTAGCCTTTTTGTCCTCAAATGCAGCAGTTTAAATTGAATTCTGTACCTGTAGTGAATTAAGGGTACCAGCAGAGGGAGATATCTGTCATGACGTACCAAAAAAGAAAATGAAAATGCAATTTCTCATTACACTAATGCCATGGTATCATGTTTCTTATCATAACACATTTTTTTAGTAGAGCGTTAACACAGTGGCATGATAAATATACTCTAAATGTCTCCACTCACATGTTTAGGGCACTAATGTACTAATGTAGAGTTTGTTTTGAAGCCTCACTTGGTGTGGTTGGTTTATGGGAATAGCTGTAATTTATTGGTTTGCTTGTCCAAGTGCCAAATGTCTCATGTAAATAGTTTTGTGGTCAAAACAATAAGCTGCAGTTCAGTCATCTCACGTCTCCTAACTGTATTTTCTTGAAGGTGTTTCAGCCTAAATTAACAAATTTTCATAATACAACATTCCACAATTTATTATAAAATTTCCTCTGATTTTATTGGCAGCAACTAGTCGTCAAAACATGTCATTTACACTTGTGTGAACTTGGTCGACCAAATTTTCAACAGAAGCTGTGTAGACAATCTCAATATTCATGCATTGCTGAGAGGGAAGGCTTTTAAAAGTATAAATATGTATTTTTTTGTGTGTGTGTGTGTGTGTGTGTGTTTGTTTTTATGTCATGTTGTGTCAGTGTGACATGGATCGGTAGCTTTGACTGTGTCAAAAAAAACAAACAAAACAAAACGTGATTTTTCGGTCCTCTGTTACTCTCAAGTGTGTATTTGTATCTCAGACATCACTTTTCACCTCTCCCTCTGAACTGTCCCATCTCAGCCTGAACTTGACTTGTCGTTGTGATCTTGTGCCTGTTTGGTGTCACGGAAGTTGGCACAAAATCTCAAGTGCCTGTGGGACCATGAAGTGATCAGCTACAAGTGTCTGCTGTGTTTGTAAGGATGACACATGTGTTACAATATTTTGCACTTTTGAGACGCTCATAAATCAAACATCTCTCCATTTACTTGCAATATGAGGCATTATTGCTGTTTTTTTTTTTTTTTTTTTTTTTTTTTTTTAAAAAGATTATTTGGAATTGTTAAATGTACACACACATTTGGCTGCACCATGGCCATGGACATGAAGGGGATATTTATCAGAAGTAAGAAGTGTCAGTTTTATGTTTGCTTATTGTGCCTGTGGATCGAATGAAGGTGCTCTGTGTATGTCAAAGTATCTGTCAAAATCATGAAATGCTGATACGATATGTTGTTCCATTTCAAAAGCAATACAAAGTCCAAGAGGCTATTGCTAATTTTCCCTTGTACATTGATGGTTCAAATATTGATGACAAATAAAAGTTATTTTCTATTTATCCTGGCTGCTGTTCAGTTGTGTTTTCTATGTATAGACATTTAAGTTTTAAAAGGAACAAACTTTAAAAGAATGAACAGAATTGTGAACATGATACATTTTAAGGCAATACTGAAAGTATAAGAAATGAAAATGAAGGCATAAAAACAAAATGAAAATGATAACATTAGGAGACTGACTCATTCTGTGAATTCTGCATAAGCAGTAACACACTGTGATATACTGGAAGCCAGTGTTAGTTCTGAAGAAGTTGCATGAAGGCGGAAAGTCTTGAATGAGCCTAAACAAATGACTCAAAATGATTCTTTTATTCTTGTTATGTTTTAAGATCATATCAGGCTGATCTTGAAACAGATTTCATGTGGTTTCTGTTCACATCAGAGTCTATGACTATACCCAGATTCTTGACATAATTTTAGGCTTTAATTGACAGGGAGGTCAAATGAGTATTAATCTTTTGTCTATGTAATACTGAGTACCGAAAACAATTACTCCAGTTTTGTCACTATTGCGTTGGAGAAAATTCAGGGACATCCAGTCATTAAAGAGGTTGCTGGAAGTCTTCAGGAGAGAGTGATATATAAAGTTGAGTATCAGTATCATTAGGAAATAATGTTTTTGTGAATTACATGGCCTCTAGGAAGCATGTAGTGATTAAATAAAACGGGACCAAGAATTGAACCCTGTGGAACTCCGTATGAAGTCTTATATTGTTTATACCTGGATTCTCCAATATAGACAAAAAGTTTCTGTTCTGTAAATATAATTTAAATCAGTTTAGTTCCACCTAATTGTCCAGTCTATCCATCATTATATTGTGATCCAGTCTATCAGTGCAGTCTTGGGGTCTTAACTGGTCTAAGCTTATGTGAAAATCATCTTGAACTTTAATAAGAGCTCTCTCGGCGCTGTGACAGAAATCCAGACTTTACAATGTCATAAAGGTCATTAGATAATTATTAAGCTGCTGGTAAACTATTTTTCCAAAGATGCTACCAATGAAAGAGAGATGAAAGGAAAGTAGAAGATATCATTAAAATTCTCCCAGATTTTCATGTTGATATCTAAACACTGAGGTGTGTCTAAAAGAAGTGGTGATCTTAGTCTCCAGTCTCCTGTTGTCTGCCAGGAAAAGAGGGCGGGCTCTTCTTTCCTTTTCAAAAAAAGGAAAAAAAACAGAGTGGGTGGTTTGTTACAGTCCCGTCACCCACACAGACACAGGGAGGAAGATGGCTGCTTTATCACTGCTGTTGTTCACCTTTGGAGCCTTTTTTGTTTCGGCTAATGCACAAGAGGCGTACAAAAAACTTCCTGAAACCTACAAGAAAGGAGTGGATCTGGCCCTGGAGAAGCTCAACTCTCATGCTGGGGTCCAGAACCATTTTCTCTTCTTCAGAAGTATCGCACAGTCAGACATTGAGGTATTGTACATGCATGCCTGCATGAAAGAATCAGTGCTCATCATTTGTTTTGGCTGTGACTCATTATTGAGTAGTTTCCTGTGATTTTCTGTGAGTTAAATCCTCAGGAAGAGCTCTAATTGTCAAAGAATGTGGTAATTTTATCAGAGAGGAATCTTCAGGGCAGTTGTTGTTCAGAGCTAATCCTCCTCCTCCTCTTTCTCCTCAGCCTGGATTTGATGTGACCTACATCTACCACCACTTCTATCTTAAAGCCACCAAGTGCCCAAAGGGAACAGTTGACTCTACGGGGTGCCAGTTCAGAAACGACAGAGTAAGTGCTGTCTGATTTTTATAGGTCATCTTTGAACTGGGGAATGTGAGGCCTGCTCTAACATGTCTGTGGTGTTTTGTTTTTGTGCGTTCATGCAGCCACTGATAGACTGTGCAGTCTGTTACAAAACATTTGGAGGAAACATCGAACAAGAACCCATACCGTATGTTCACTGTGTCCACAAACCGGCCCTTACAGAGGTCAGTCTTGCTTTTATTAGAAACAAATGCAAAGCAACTGTGCAAGAAAGTTAACTTGTTTTGGACTTTTTCCTCATCATGTTCACTTATTTCTTAATGGCAGGAGATGAAGGACAGCAGAGTAGAGCACTGCAACAGGATGGGTTACAGCAGTGGAGCCCCAACTCTTCTTGCATCAACTGGAACAAAGTGAATGTGAATTAACAGCCTGTAGATAAGTTTCAGGGTTTCTTTATGCTTTTTGAAAGGCGTTATTTGACTTTTTATTACATTCTTTTAAACTAAAACCATACAGCTACATTATTGTTAATGCATACCTCACCTCATAACTACTCTCATCTTAAAGACATCTTTATGTCTATGCAAAAATGTTAGAATGTTGACTTACACAGAATTAATAATAAAGTTTCATTTTGTGAACTATTAAAAGTTGTATTTCTTCCAGAGGGTGTGAGTGGCCTAATTTGACCAGGGTCAATACTTGAGAGGATACAGCTGCCGATACTCTACATTTTTTTGCTGGTAAATTCCATAAAAATGTATAAAATGTGTTCCCTACACCGTCTGTGGCACTCAACTTCAAGCCCATTCATTCCTACTTTCTACTTTATATAAATACATGAATATAAACATTTTCAAACAAAGCCAAGTAAGCTGGACACTGTAGTTTTTAGCAAACATCATTCAGGGAGGAGTTGATTGTGCATTTGTTGTGAACTATTTTCAGCCTTAGATTAATACACATTTGGTGCTTTATTGGGTTTTTACAGCAGCAGGACGATGTATGTGGGCTTGACTCAAAATAAACTACAGAGCGTCCATGGTAATGAGTGACCGTGTCACCCGGTGCAACAGTCCAGGCTCATTAATGTGTGTTTGGACAACAATGGAGGTCTGTGACTCAGAGGAATAATATCACCCTTTGGCTGCACAGACAACACTTATTAGGGGAATGAATTCATTGTTGGATGTGGTCTTTTCATGGAATTTGTTGAAAATGAGAAAAATATAGAAAAACACCAGCCTTATTTTATTTTGTCTCACAATAAAAATCAATCCCCATCACGTAAAATAAAATTCTATTGAAGTTCAAATGTTCACCAAACACACAGTGACCCCTGAGCACGCCTGAGTCAAAGGCAGTGCAGAAATCATTTCAGTCTTTTTAAACAATGTCCAAAGTTTTGTTGATTAAATTCTTTAAAGGGAAATTTGAAAAAACAAAGTTTTGCACAAAGGTCAGGACCTTTAATGGCAACAAGACTACCAACCAGGCACAGTGAGAAACTGCCCTGTGGCCCAATAACTCCAGTTTCACCATGGTTCAGTTTGATTAATTACATATTTGTGAAGGAATTTGCATCATAAAGTACAACATCAACAAAAGTGGGTCATGCACTATAACGTAATCCTGTGGCTCTGTCTTTTAGTGCTGCATACTTCTTTGTCTGCAGTTGTTTCATGGTTTGGGTTTGGCCTCTTAGAGACAATGAAGGGAAATCTGAATGCTGCAGCATACAATTATATCTTAGACAATAGCATGCTTACAACAACTGTAGCAACAGTTGGGGGAAGGTGCTTTGCTGTTTTAGCATGAAGATGCCCACATGCACAAAGTCCAGTCCATAAAAAATGTTTTTCTTGGTTTGGTTTGGAATAACTTTCCTGGCCTGCTCAGAGCACTGAGTCCCCATCCAACCCCTCAACCCCATCCAACCCCTCAACCCCATCCAACACCTTTGGGATGCATTGGAGCGAGCCAAGCCTCGTCGCCCAACAACAGTGCCTCAATAATGCTCTTTTGGCTGAATGGGAGCAAATCCCTGCAGCCAGCTTCCAAATTCTTGTAGGAAACCTTCCAGAAGAGGGGAGGTTGTTATAGCATATTCAGCAATCACATATGGGTGCAATGTTCAGGTGTCCACATACGGAGTGTAGACGTACTCGTCTCTGTGCGTGACAGGACCTGTTTTAAAAACCTGATGGATGTTTTCTGTTTAAATTTAAAGATACCTTGAAAATATAATTTGTGTATGATAAAAAAAGGATGGTTATGAGAGAAGAAACAAATTTTTGTCTTGTAAAATTATATATAGGCTATATATATATATACACATATATATTGACTTATTTATTGACAGTTAGACATTATTTCCTGGTTTCAGGGGTCACAAGGCAAAAAGGGAACCATGTGCTCAATGTGCTGAATCACAGATGGCTTAGTGGTCGTAAGAACTTATTGTCTTATATAAGAACTATTGTCTATTGACTCAAACATGGTGATGAATTTCATTTTCAGTGATTAAGTTGCTTTATTACTCACCCCATCAAATACATTCAAGCAATTCAAGGAAATCCCATTTCCAATAAGTGACCCATTTTCCTGTTTATAACTAAGCAGAACCAAGAGGTCATTCACCCGTTGATCACAGCTGACCTTTACACCAGTCCTGGAGCCAGCAGCTTTTCACTGCATGCTGGGCTTGTTACCAGAAGTTGGATTACTAATCCAGGTCTCCATTGCAACACTTAAGGACATTGTTGTAATTCCACTTCTGGCAAGCAGTTTATCCTGTGGAAACTCCCCTTTGAGAGTGTTTTTTGTTACAACAAGCTTTAATCTTTGTCCCCTGGGGCATTTTGGGAACTGAGAGAGAGAAGAGCAAACAGCTGGCGCAGAGGCCTGTTGATGGTCAGGTTGTTTAGTTTCCAAGCCTTAATAGGACTTGTTTTTGATGTTAGTATCGATCTCCTAGAGAGAGGAGGCGTTTCACCCTCTGAGCCGAGCTGCTCTCCTCACACATTCAGAGGAAGATGGCTGCTGCGTTGCTGTTGCTGATTTGTGCTGGAGCTTTGCTGTACTCTGCCGAGGCACAGGACCCTTATACTCAGCTTTCTAACATCTACAGGAAGGGAGTAGATCTGGCTTTGGAGCAACTCAACTCCCATGCCGGGGTGCACCACCATTTTCGCTTCTTAAAAACTCTGGATAAGTCAGAGATCGAGGTAAAGCAAGTATTTGTTTATTTTATCATTTGTTATGATTCTTGATCTGAAGAATTAAGGTGGATATCTCTGTTTATATACCTTTTAGCATGAAAACTTTGCATTACAACATCTTATCTGTTTCATAATGGTGTTGTTCAGGAGGCAGATTTATAGCAGCTTGGTAAATATGTCATACTGTAGCAGATTTTATAAAATGTTCTCCTGGAAGGCTGGACTCAGGATACTTGATCAACATGTTATAGACTCTCACGTTGCCTTCAGAGAATTCAGGTTCATACTTGTCTTAAACACCTGCAACATGTTTTCAGGAATTTGGTTTTGCAACAAAAACAACAGCAACGAAAAACTAGTTAAGTGTGTCTTCCTTGGAATACTTTTCTCAATGTACAGATTTTTTTTCCCCATCGTCCTTCCACCTGTGAAATACTGTGAAATTTACCAGTGCAAATTTGCAGCTTGTATGGTTTTCGTGTTGTATGGTCTCATCTGTTGTTACTCAGTGGATGAGCTGGCGTGTAGAAATATGAAACAGCTGCAAATCATCACATTTTTGCTCCGTAGCTCACACAGTACTTTCAGTTATTACACAAGTCATTAATATGTGAGCTGAACATCCAAAGCAGAAACTACTACAGTCCAGAATTCAAGACACATCCAAGATCAACACTTAATCAAAGTATTTTGTCAAAACTTCAGCCGTTAAATATCATTTTTGTGCATATAGTTTATGTGACTGATATTTACTGTGTGCTAAAACATTTTATTTGTTAAAAGTTTAATAAAATTCATGCACACTGGCGGCTCCACAAGGTTGTGAGAAGTAACTGCATGAAACATCTAAACTTCATTACCATAGATTGTATATGAAAATGGATGTAGCGAGGTGTGACGACACCCGTTTCGTTTACATTGGAGCTGGTCTGAAGTCCAGAGTTGCTGCTTATGGTCAGCTCCATCTTTTCCTTTTGGAGGGTTCCTCGCTAAATTGTGCTAAAATGGCCAGTATCATAATCAAGAAACACTAAACCTGTCGATCACAGCTGTCAATCAACAACCACATGGCAGAGATCAAAGCTACTATAAGTCTTTAGATCTTATTAACAGAGCAATAACTTACAAAATGACCACCAGTACACGGCCCGAATTCAGCGATTGTGACCATAATGATTCGTTTAAAAAACATATTGATTTAGTATATGTAGAGAGAAGCTGGTGATTTTTGAATAGGAGTCTATTGGACCCAGGGTTTTTGGGATCCAGCATCTAGTGGTTGTTGATGGCATTGCACTTTAAGGTACTTCCATTTTGGCTTCGGTCTCAAGCCGCGGTCATTGCTGCTTGTTCATTACCCAGCTATCCTGTGATGTGATGCCAGTAAACTGCACACAGTCCTCTGATTGTTACGCAAGTTCCGCATTAGATTCTGTTAAACTAACTTTCACTTCTGAAAGTATTTCCCTGAGGAAGGTTTCTTTAATCAGCATTTCTGAAAAGTTGAGAATGTGATGGCGCACTTATGGCTAAGAAATATGGAAGCTGTAGTTTATAAAACTAACAAAATATAAATTGTTTCATCTTTGTTCATTCATCATCACTCCCCATAAGGAAGCACTGGGAGGGATTGGGGAGTGACACATTTTGAATCCTAATGATCTTTAATGTAGAGACATCAACAGGTCAAAATGCATACCTAAAAAATAATTGTTTTGATGGATTATTTGAAATTCAGTTTATTGATAGATTTATTATTCTTCCCGTCTTTATGCTTCACCCTGACTTAAATATATTTACATTAAAAACTTGTGTGGTGCAGCTTTAATCAGTTGCAATCAAACATAAGTGTGAGAAAACAAACTCCTGCTGATCAGATAGGATGTTCACAGACTTCTCTGCTTTCTTACAGTCTGGATTTGGTGTGAAATACCTGTACCACCACTTTTACGTGAAACCTACCAGGTGCCCCAAACACACAACTGAGACAGACCCTCAGAGATGCCCCTTCAGGAATGACAGAGTGAGTGAATTCTACTTGCTCCGTTCATTTTTCAACCTTATAGTGCATCCAAAACATCAACCGCATCTTGTTAATGTTTACAATGACTTTACAGCCACTGATGGACTGCGCAGTTTGCTACAAAGCAGCAGGAGACCAAATAGAAACCAACCCCAAGCCGTACATTCACTGCATCCAGAAACCGAGACTCACAGAGGTATTGTTACTTTTGTCCTGTCTTGTTATTTCTTATCTCTAATGGTAAGAAAGTTTCTCTGCACACACCTGGAGCTTTTCAGCTTTTACCCTTTCAGGATATCTATTTTAAAGCCTCTTTTTTTTATAGAGTTTTTATGTGATTACAGCATCTTTCAAATTATTCTGAAGACATACATTTTTGTATGCAGACAAATTAGGTGCAGTCTATATGTTGCTTTCACCCCTTAAAAGATAGGTTCACAATTTTTCAAGTCTGTCCTAGAACAATAGTCAGGAGCCCAAATAAACATTGATGCATGCTTTTCTTGCTGTAATAATCCCTCCTGTTCATATTGACTATTAGAAGATCCCTTCATAATGAACTTTCAATGTTAGTGATGAGGGACTTCCTTCTGTGCAAAATGTATTTAAAAGTTTGATTAGTCCCATATATAACCTACTGTGTGGAAGTTTGGGGAAATACATATAAAACAAACAATAATCCAATCTTCATCCTTCAAAAGAGAGCCATAAGAAGTGTACAACCCCCAAAAACACTTATAGACAACCAACAAACACACTCTTTATTAAATTAAAAGTTCTAAAATTCAAAGATTTAGTCGACTTTAAAACGGTTCAAATCATTTACAAAGTTAAAAATCAATTAGTATCTGAAAGTATCAAAAAATTGTTTCAAATGAGAGAAAGTCAACATGACTTGAGAGGAATTTGTACATTCAATAAACAATTAGTGAGGACTAATATGAAATATCATTGTATTACAGTCAAAGGAGTTAATTTATGGAACAGCTGTAGTGAGGAACTGAAAACATGTAAAACATTTAGTAAGTTTACATGAATGTTTAAAAATTGCATATTAAAAAAATATGAAATGGACAATCAGAGAGACAGACTGGCAAAGAAGGACAGGGTACAGGACAATAATAACAGTGTTATTATTATGTTGTTACTGCACCTTTTTTTCTGACTGCAGAAAAAAGTTATTGTGCTGTTTTGAGGTGCTCTATTTAAGTATTTGTCTCTATTTTTGTGTTTATGTATGTATAAAAAAATAATTTGGCCCCAGATTAGATCCTGTCTTTTGATATTTCCACCAGAAGCACCAAAATCAGAAATGTTCAAACAACTGTGTACATAAATGATGCCTGAACATTCGTCTCACTGCATTTCCTCTCTCATTTCAGGAAATGAGGACAACCAGGACGGAGCATTGCAAAAAAATGACCTACACCAGTGGAGCTCCTACACTTTTGGCTGTGTCTACTGGTTAAAAAGAATATTAATAATAGAAATAACATGCTTAATAACTGTTGCATGCTCATCACTACAGTTTTAGTGTCCTTTCCTTGTGATTTTCTCATCAAGACTTCACTGAGGATATAAATTACATACAATCTTAAATTGTCTCTGTTATTTGCTATTGATAATGCTGCCTTCAGATGCTGTTCAGACTCCACTCTGAGCTCTCCTCTCTCTCTGCTGTGATAGTTTAGACCCTACTTTGCTCGTAATTTCTTTTCATTCCAGATATTATTAAACATTGTTTAATAAACATAAAGAAAAAACTAACAGAGTCAGATTTGATTTACTGTAATTTGGGTATTTATCTGCAATGCAACAATGGAGGAAAGTGCATTCATTGCCAAAAAGACTGTGATGTAACTCGTATTTGTTGTTTGCGGACTTGTTAAGAGACTCAGATTTTCTTTATAGGCTGAATTCCTTGTCATGGATGCCTGCCACCTACAACCCCATCCAACGTTGTTGGACATAAGATATGGAATCGGTTAAGATTGCTACTGTAATAATATCATGACTTCCTTCTACTGACATCCACTTCCATTCAAAGTATTTATGAGTATTTGGCAGATGGACAAAGGAAATGTGAGCACATAGTTGTTTACTTTCTAGTATTAGGCCAGCTGTGGCAACATGTGGCTCCTTATCATTATTTTAGTTGCTTCCTCAGTTGAAGGATCATAACAAGAAGAGGGAATTTGGTATTAAAAAGACCTCAACTTTGGAAGATATTGACTTCATTTTACTAATTTGGACAGCTGAAGCCTTATATAAGCTTCAGATAAACTTTTAAATACATTTGCACGGAAGGAGGGCTGCATTTTGTCCCTTATCGTGTCTGTCCTCCCAAGAAAAATGACACTAACATAAAGAATATGTGTCCAGAATGAGCTGGGCTCAAATAAAAGCTTATTTTCTACAATTCATAAATGTGTTTTTCTTCTCTTTGTAGTGGGTTCTGGTTAAGTAGTGGGCACAGGTTTAAATATGGCTCTTCAACTTCAAACAGAGTGAATGCATTATGTGACACTCTTTTTTTTCTCAGCTGATCCCAAAGGGGGCTCCGTACAATCCATCCAATAGTTGTTGAGATATTTCAGCCTGGACTGATTAAAAATAAAACAATGAGCAACAGGATTAAAAACAAAGGACAGACTGTCTGCAGGTCGGTGTGTTGTTCTTTGTTTCAGCCACTAGATGGAGACAGAACATTACTGATGAAAGAAGAAAGAAGCTGCAGCATCAGGAGGAATCAGAGAGATCGTTCTGCTGCATGGCCACAGCAGAGCAGCAGAGTGCAGTGACTGTTCAAAACGTGCCTGGTCAGAACAGGATTTCTCTGGTATTGCTGCTTCAACACAGTGTGAATGAGTATATACATCAACAACATGAAAGAAACTAACATTTTACAGATGTTAAGTACTGTTTTAGTGAATCTTTTCTCATTACAAGTATGATGAGGGCTGCATTTAAAAATAAAATACATAACAGAGAGCTTTTGAAAAAATTTTCACCCTAAAATAAAGTGAATTGATCATATTGGGCTCTTTGATCGTTTATTTTTTGTGGTTTCAGTTCGGATCATTTGAGTGGGTATGTTCGCTCAAAAGATTTGTGCTTATATGAGACATACTGGTTTGGAACTGCCTGTGGGAAGCAGTCTGAGAGTCTGTCCATTCTTGATTAAAAGCTCTGCTTACGCTGTCTACTGTTCGCTTTAGAGCACGCCATTTGAAAAAACTTTTCTCAAGTTGAGCTGATACTAAAAGGTGACGTGAAAACACTGCAGACCACTGACTGGTCAATCTCTGTATCTCTCTATATCTCTATACAAAGCATGGAATCTCTTTCCTGTTCAACTGAAACACCTTCTGTTTCAACTGAAATCCTCTCTTGTAACATGCTGAAATCCTCTCTTACAACATGCTGAAATCCTCTCTTACAACATGCTGAAATCCTCTCTTACAACATATTGAAATGACATACAAAATTATGTTTTTCAATAGTACCTATGAATGCTTTTCAACAGTTTAAAATGTTTTCACAATCCTCTCTTACAACATGCTGAAATCCTCTCTTACAACATATTGAAATGACATACAAAATTATGTTTTTCAATAGTACCTATGAATGCTTTTCAACAGTTTAAAATGTTTTCACAATAATATATGAGAGCATTTTAACTGTGTATATGAGCATATTTTACTGGTATGTGTGAAAGCTTTTCAATAGTTTTAATGAGAATGTTTCAGTTGTGTATGTCAGTGTATAATTTTTCAGTTGTTTGTGTGAGAGTGTTTCAGTTGTGTACATAAAAGCATTTCACTTGTATGTGTGTGTGGTTTTCAGTATAGTATGTGAATGAATTTGGTTTTATATGTGTATGTGAGAGGAAATGTACATGTGTATGCATGGTAATTCTGAATAATGTCCCTAACAGCCCCTCATAATGGGGAATAATGCATTTTGAATCCTAATGATCTTTAATGTAGCACCATCAACAGGTCAAAATGCATACCTAAAACTGTTTGTTTGTAAAGTAGTCTAGCTCAAAGAAGGTGGTAGGTAGGCAGACTCAGCAGACATCTTGATTTCGCCGGGGTGAATTTACTGTGCTCTCCATTATACAAAAACAAAACAAAACAAAAAAAGAAACACAAGAAAACTAAGAAAATTAAATCAGTAAATCAAACAAAGGCACATTCATGGCAGCACGGCCTCACCACTCCTCCTCAGGAGCCAAAACCCCAACTGACTTTATATGGTGTTCAATTCACACCTAGACTGCTACTGCCAGCACCATAACAATTAAGGGGGACCTACACAGTAACCTTAATATATGGAAATCAAACAACACACTTTGACTCATTTACAAGCTCATTTACATTATTAAATGGCTCAATAAAATGTAAGTTATCTTAATACATTACTTTTAGAATGCATTAAACAAACAAAAGAAACATTCCTACAAAAAAGAAAACCGGGTCTGAACAAAGGAACAAACAATCACACAAGGTTCAAACAGCAACATAATAAAGATAACTGAATCTAACTTATGGCTGTGTCTTTGACCTACTCATGTGCTTTGATGTGAACTGTAAAATAATGCTAACACAAACAAACAAGTGATGCAATGGCAAATTATTGCAAAATGAACACATGCAGAAAATAATATTGTGTAATGTATGAGATGAAAATGAAAGGGACAAGTGTTAAGTAAAGGAGAGTTCTCACCCACTTTGTCACCCCCACCCACCTCCCACCTCCCTTAAGACAGTCCGGGACAGGAAGTCAGCCACCATATTCTTGTGTCCTGGTCGATCCTGAAACAATATGGCTGTAGAGACAGATACCACCTGGTAATCCTTGCATTGGAATCTTTAATTCTTTTCATCCACTGCAATGCAAAATGGTCAGTCTCCAGCACAAATTTGTGCCCCATTAGATAACACTTCAAGGTGTCCAAAGCCCATTTCACTGCCAAGGTTTCTTTCTTAATAGTAGAATACCTTGTTTCCCTTGGGAAGAGCTTGCAGCACTGGCCTTTGGTTCTCCCCCTCACTCCGATAACCCCCCCTCTGATGTATCTAAGGTACTTGACGATGTGACATTTGCATGGATTGATGACCAGTCCAGCTTCATGGATCAATTGTGGAACATCAGAGAGGTGCTGAACGTGATCCTCTCATAGCCATCAGCTCCTCTAAGGACTCATCCACCAGCCTCTGAAATGTAGCTGGAACTCCGTGCAGTCCAAAAGGGATTGTTCTGAAATGATAAAGTCCGCTAGGGACCATAAACATTGTTAAGTCTTTAGAAGGCTGTCAATGGCACCTGTCAATACCCTTTACAAAGGTCAAGTGTTGTAAGATACTGGCCCTCTTGGAAGCACCTCCGGCAAGTCTCTTAACCTAACCAGATTAGTGTTGGCTAACTCCTGGAACTATTCAAGCTCTCATCTTCAATACATACAAGAGAACACTGCATTGTTTTTCAGGTTTATATCCCTCCCAGGCCTACTTCAGCACATCCAGTGAACCCCATCCTGCCTGACCATACAGGCACTGGAATAGGGAGAAAACCCTGTCGATGCTTGAGCGACCTCTCTATAGGCAAAAGGTAGAAAAGGTAGCCATTGGTCCCAGTCTGCCCCAGAGTCTTCCACAAACTTCCTCAGCATGGATTTAAGGGTTCTGTTGAAATGTTCCAACATCCATCTGTGAGTGGTAGGGACTGGTCTTGACTCCTCTGATCCCCAACAATTTGTAGACTTCCCTCAGAAAGGTAGAAGTGAAATTGGACCCCTGGTCAGTGATTATTTCTTTGGGGATCCCAACCCTTGAGAACCTTTGTATCTGACTGTTGGCAATCTGGCAGGCCTTGACCTTTTTGAGGGTGAATGCCTAAGGATATCTTGTAGTGTAGTCACACACTACTAAAATATACCTGTGAACTGCACTGCTCCTCTCCAGTGGGCCTAAAATGTCCATGGTGATGCGGGAGAAAGGGTTGTCTATAACTGGCATGGTGATAAGTGAAGCCCTGTCACCCTTCCTACCTGGTGCTGTTAACTGGCACTGTGGACATGATTTGTGAAACTGAACTGTGTCAGCAAATTGCTGTGGCCAATAAAAACGAGTTGTCATTCTGGAGAAAGTTTTGAGATGACCTAAGTGACCTGCCCAATGTACAGAATGAGCTAGCTGCAAGACTGTGGGTCTCAAGATCTTGGGAACAACCAACTGGTCTCCCACCCTGCTGCAATGATACAGTTCATGTGGACGACTGAAGTTTCATATAAGCTTCAGATAAACTTTTACATACATTTGCACAAAAGGTCTGTATTTTGTCCCCCATTGAGCCTGTCCTCCCAAGAAAAATGACACTAACATTAAGAATGTGTTCCCAGAATGAGGATTGAATGTTCTGAACTGACTTAAACTGAATTAAGAACTGAACTGAATGCCATATGGCACTCCTCTCTCTCCGCCCCCAGATCAGTTAATATAAAATGGAGTGAATTTTACTTCTTTCACTCCACTTACTCTTTTCCTCTGCTGCTGTCAGGTGTGGAACATTTGAGTCTGTAAGTACCGTGCACCTCTACACTGATTGATGGATTCATACATTGCTGTGCAAGAGTAGTTTAATGCAGAAGTGTTATAGTTTACTGTTAAATCTGTGTTATTGAAATTATGTTACTAATAGGTACATTAGGTTCATTGTGGGTATAAACCAATGGAAGAAGGAAAAGAATAACTTTTTTTATTCATGAAAAGAGTCACATCACTGGTCACTGGTGGTGCACAAAGGAAATGCAAACTTACAAAACATATTTTGTCAATGCCTTTTCAGTCTTTTAGATGGATTCAACATAGAGGGGTAAATTCACAAAGAATAGATTGCAGCTGCTGATAGCACCATGAATTGTGCATCACTTGCAACCGCTATCTGTCCCATCTCAAGGTCTAATTCTCAAGTTCTAATTTACAAAAGATATTGTGTTAATTATATGACCCATAAACACACCCATAAAGTTTTTCAGCTGAATGCAATTTGACCTTGTTTTGCATCTGATTGCAATTATCCATGCGGCAAAGTATAAATGTTGAAAGCAGTTTGACAATGCCAGGTACTGCATGGCATCTTTGGGTGGCTGGCTAAGTGTCATCCTTGATGTCATCAAGTATAGCAAGAATTGTTTGTCCTGGTAACCTGTACCTGCGAATAATTTTGGTTACCTTTTAGGGGACCTCCGATCCCAATTCTAAAAAGGGAGCAATGTCCAATCAATGTGACAACCAACCCCTTTCTCCCCTATTCAGTTTGTTTTTGACTTATTTGTGCAGGTTTAGCAGATGCAAAAGCTACACAGTCCTTTTGTGAATTTGCTCAAGAGTTTCTTTCTGTTTCAGAATCATGAGCAGGAACTACTTGTCCAAAAATGATGAGCTCCGCAGAGGAGACTATCTGGTGTCCAACAACAGGGAGTGGAAGGCTATCTTCCAGGTGAGAATATTTGGATGCTCAAGTCACTTATCAAGATGCAAGATGATACATGTCTACTGATTTGTGTAAAATTAAATGCAGAAGTAACTGATTACTAACAGTCACTGTTTTTGCCTGCAGGACGATGGTAACTTTGTCATTTATGGCTGGAAGCCAACGTGGGCTTCAGACACTTCAGGATCTGATGTTGTCCGCCTGTGCATGCAGGCTGACTGCAACCTGGTCATGTACAACAAGTGCGACAATCCCAGGTGGCACACAAACTCCGCCAAACCTGAGAGTAACATGTGCCGTCTTCATCTGACAGATGACGGAAACCTGGTGGTGGACAGGGAATGTGATGAGATTTGGACCTCTGCTAACTCCAAAGGCATGAAATGAAATGAGGCTTTCAAAACTGAGTTCTGTTTAAAATTTGTGAAAGTCATCTTTGGATGTCAACTTGAGTTATCAGTAAACCTCCCTGTAATGTAATCTGAGCTCAAATAAAAGCGTATTTACTACAATTCATAAATGTGTTTTCCTTCTCTTTGTAGTGGGTTCTGGTTAAGTAGTGGGCAAAGGTTTAAATATGGTCTTCAACTTCAAACAGAGTGAATGCTTAGCATACTAAGTAGATGCACTATGTGATGATAGACAAGTTTTTTAGTGAACTATGAACAAAATTTTAAACATAAAACTGTTGTTGAGTTGAAATACGAGTAAGAGTTGCCTCATATTCATAAATTAAGTAGTATATGCTTCATCCATCATATCTAATGTCACAGCTTCTGCTCTGCAGTAAAATACAGAGGGATTCTAGCTAAAGTATAACAACATGAAAAACCCAAACTAAATGTTTAATCTAATGGAGTCTCCCATTATTGCTCAGCGGAGCAGAATGGTATTATCATATCTGTCATGCAGAGAAAGCAGAATTAAATGCACAGCTTTGCCATTGTGATCTGAAATACATTCCACTGACTTAATCAATAATATGCATAGACTTAAGTGGAAGGATTTTATTATATTACTATGAATATTTGAATATCTGTGTTTTTGAAATTCATTACTATCTTCTAAAGTCAGACATTTATCACTAACATTATCATTGACTTTAAAAAGGCGAGGGTACTCCCTTCATGTACACATACATAAAACCACAAAAAAAAAAAAACAACCCTCATACCGAGGGAGCCACCCCCAATTATTGAATATAATTTGCCCTTCACTTTAAATATCTAAAATTATGCATTAGAAGACTAAAACCCTATAAATAACCATTTTTTATTGCACAATCCATGCCCCTCCACACATTTTTGCCTGACTGAAGCACTTGTAGAGCTGTCACACATTAGAACACACATACATTACCAAAAGCAGCTGGATCCGGAGTGAATGTCTGTTGAACATTCAACTTAAAATGAACTTCACTGCGGTTTTTGAGCACACGGTTTACAAATTTACACATGGATCTTTTTTGTCTCAGCTGACCTCAGGGGGGCTCCGTACAATCCATCTAATAGTTGTTGAAATATTTCAGTTTGGACTGATCAACCCACAGACAGACAGACAGACTTACATTGCCACTCATAAAGCTTCTAACATGACTAAAAACATTTAGACTTTTCTCCCTGAGGTTAGAGAGCCTTATGTGACCGAATCACAAAGCAACATATGGACCGCTGATGCTCTTCAGAGCTGAGAGCTGCTCTGAACTAAACTTACACAAACACAAAATGATGTGGTCTGATGTCAAATGAGGAGAGGAGGAGGAGGAGGAGGAGGAGGAGGAGAGGAAGGGGTTAAAAATAAAACAATGTGCAACAGGATTAAAGCCACTAGATGGAGACAGAACATCACTGATGAACAAAGAAGTTGCAGCATCAAGGAGAAAAAACAGAAAAACAGCTGATTTGTTTAAAGAATAAAAACTCATATTGAATAAAACATAAAGTTGTCTGTGACAGTGGCTTCATGCAACTAATTAATGTTTTTTTCCACCCCACACACAAGTTCCAACAACACATAACAACGTAGAGCTGAAACCACCAGTCAATTAATGAATGAGCTGATGGACAGGAAATTAATCAAAACTGATTTTTTCGATCAAAGCAAAACATTACCTAGTTGTTGCTTCTCTAATGTCTCAGATTTCCTGCCTCTCTCTTTTTTCTATCACTGTAAACTGAGTATCTTTGGGTTTTTGACAAAACCAGACATGTAAAGATGTCACCTTAGACTGGCCTGGGCGCTTTTTGGCATTTATAAACCAAACAGTTAATCAGTTAATTGAGAAAATAATCAATAATGAAAATGATTGTCATTTGCAGCTCTAAATCAGAGCTCCTGCTGCTGCTCTGTGGGTGCACTTTAAATCTCGTAGCATTTTTATTTTGATCCTGTTCTTGTCACCTCTACGGGCTCTCTTTAAAGTGAGAGCTGGTACTTTTCTTCTTCATCTTCCAGGTCCTGGTCCGGCAGAGGCTCCCGAGTGTCCCCGCAAAAATTCACAAGAGAGTCTGAACCTGGTCTACAGAAGTTGCTGGATAAACTCCTGGGGCATGGGGTCATAACCAATGATGAAATAGAGTTTGCCAGAACACCAAACAGAGCAGAGAAAGTACGAGTGGTGATCGCAGTCCATGTATGTTTCAGCAAACCACGGATACGTTGAATCTCTACATTTCAATATGTACCATATCAACATTTCTACAATATGTATCATAGAAAAAGTGACTTGATAGTTGAGGTGATATCTATATGAGCTCACTTTCACTATATGAGGCGGGATGCATAGTGGGTGGTTGGTTAGAACGAAGGTTACGATATTTTAACTCTAGTTCTATAAGTACAGGTGGAGCCCTCTGCTGAACTCTGTGGGTAATACTCAAAATATTCCAGCATTTCTCTGTCCTGCATCAGTGAAGTTTCTTCACTTTCTGGCCACCAGTCAAGTGGGGAAACAGGAGGACTGTGCAGGCCTCTTCCAAGGCCTCACCCAGGAAGAGGTTGAGATGAGATGAGATGAGATAAACTTTAATGTCCCGAAGGAAATTTGTTCAGGGCAAAAGTGCTACGAAGAGCTGCAATCAAGCAATACATGACAATACAATTCATGGACAAAAACATACCTCATTGACAAGACAATGCAGCGGTGCACTAGTGTTGTTGTCGTTATCCATTGAAGAAGCCACATAGAGAGTCTCAGCTGGGGCATCTGACAGTGGTGGCAGCAGGGGGCCAGATGAAGTGATGAGTTCATCTTCGCCGTGGAGATCAATCTCGAGGTCTGGTTCACTCTCGTTGCAGCAGAGTGAAACATCATACAGCTGAAACGTTCCCACCATTTCTGGCATTGAACAGGAGGAAGTGCCTGGCAGTGCACGCAGGGTGGTGGCTGCATTATGCCGCTTTCTGCATTGTCCCATCCAAGGCACTAGAGGCAGAAGTGATGCCTGGCGGCGGTGAAGAGACTGGGGCACGACGGGCAGGAATGAGCTGGGAGCGACGACTACATCCTTGGAGAGGAAAGATCAGTGAGCTGATTTCGCCATCGCTGAAGAAAAGAGGATAGTAAGCTGCAGTGAGACGCTGCTATAGTGTGCGAGACATGTATAATCAGTAGGCACGTCCTGATTGGCCGGCTACATACATACAAATTTCAGTAGGCGATTGCGTGCGTGTGATAGGAAGTGAGTATTACCCATTAACCTAACCAAACGTTAATGGACCTGTGTGTAGGATTTAGTGGCATTTAGCGGTGAGGCTGCAGATTGCAACCAACTGAAGACCCCTCCCCCTCCCCTTCCAAGTGTGTTGGAGAACCTACGGTGGCCGTGAAACTCATGAAAAATGCGAAAGGCCCTCTCTAGAGACAGTGTTCGGTTTGTCCGATCTGGGCTACTGTAGAAACATGGCGGTACAACATGGCAGCCTCCACTGAAGAGGACCCACTCTCCATGTAGATATAAAGGGCTCATTTTAAGGTAACGAAAGCACAACGGTTCTTAGTTTCAGGTGATTATACACTAATTAAAACATACTTATGAATATTATATTCCATTTCTGCCAAATCACTAAATGCCACTAAATTCCACACACTGCACCTTTAACCACAGCATTGTCACAGCATAAAACATAATTATTCAATTGATAACGGCCATTTAAAGGTTCTATATATAGAATTGTGAAGCAATTTACATGTATTAATTGTTTTTTATTGCCAATGAATGAATGGGTAGTAATGTAATGTAAAAAATTAGCCCTTTCCAGACTTTCTCGGTTGTCTGTAACAGCCTGTGGACTGATTTCTATGTGAAGGACCTGGGCTGGATTTTCCCATGTGACATATTTGCCTCTCTCCGGCTAACGTCAACAAACGACCGGCATAACGACACAACGACACAACAAAAACGGTGCTAACCGACTAGAAACACCCTGCAGATATTAGCTCTCCAGCTAATGAAACAGCTAGCTGCCTCCATCAACCACCACACATTTCACACAAAACACCCCTGCAATGACAAGTCGCCAACTCCTGAGCACACACAGCTAAAACAACATTATTTCGTCAACAAATGAGCAGAAAACAAGCTCCAGATTGATAGCAGAACATAGCTTACCCCTTTTGTTTTCCTGTTGGTAGTCCAAAGGTCCAACTTACAGAACCTTTAATGTGCTATTAAATGACACATGAAGAAACTTAAAAGGTGATCAATATTGAAACGTAGAGATTCAACGTATCCGTGGTTTGTAGAAACAATGCCAACGTTTTATTCTGGCGGTTGGGTTGCAGCTGCAGCGATCGACATTATAGGAAGAAAAAGAACAAAAGTCAGTTCAGCTCTGATTGCTGCTCTCTGTGAGGTGGATTCATGTCTTTCAACGGAGCTGAACTTACTGTAGCAGAAAGTCTCACACCAACACATCTTCAGTTCCCAAGTTTCTCTCTATAGTTTCTCAACATTATGTAAGAATCTTAAAACTCACAACACTGTGCTGCACCAGAGTTCAGGCTATGAAGTCAAGACTTTTGGTGAGTTTGAAAGAGTATCTATATAATAGCTCAGATAATAGCTTGAACAAATAAAGTCTGTGTTTTCTACTGTACCACTAATTAATTCTTCTGTAGTAGTGTTTATACCTCAGAATTTTAAAACAATGGTTTCTTTTAGAGGTGCTAGAGGTTCCCTGTGCTCTGTTCTGTAAATTAATCACATAAGATTGGAAACATCTCCCACTTTTACTCATTGGATACTGAAACATATGCGGCTTTAAGATTACTGAATATGTGTAATGCTGAAACTTTCAGGGTTAATAAATCACAGTTATATCCCAAATTATCACCACTGTGACTCTGTTTCTTATTTTCAGGTAATGGTGAGAACATTTGATTGCAGCCAGTGCAGGTTTGCATCCAGTCAGCATCAAAAGTTCTCAAGATACAAAGAAACCTTCGATACTGAGAACAACTGAAGGAATGAATATTCTTCCTCCTGCTCCATGTACATTAATAACAGCTCTCCTCAAAACAAAACCACCATCAGCATCCAGTTGCTGAGCAGAAAACCTACAGGCCTTCATTCAACAGTTTTCACTTTGACTGTGTTGGAAAATAATATTAGTTTTTAAGTTGTCTGGTCAGACATTCCCAATATCAACTCGTTTTCACTTTGAGGCTTGTCATCATTCTCAAAAACCTGTGTGAAAAGTGTCAAGTTTAAAGTTTGGGGGGGGTTAAACAGTAAAACATACAGGATCTTTAAAGAAAATATGCAGGAAAAATTTTAAGGAATAAAAACACAAAACAATTTGCCTAAAAAACACAAAGAATTAACAAAAACAAAAACTCACATAAAGACAAAGTAGTCCTCAGTCCAGCAGAAACACCCCACACAAAGGTTTTTCAATGTATTCATAACATCATAATTGTTATCATTTGGATAACACTGATCCAGTCAAACTTGTTAGTTTAAAGAAATCTAATGAATTCAAGTTTTTGGATTTGTCTGCTGACATGAAATGTTGGTCATTATTTATATTTTTGTCAGTCATTTAAATTTGTTTCAAGCACGTTGGAGCAGTCCACACCCACACATGCTTTAGCTTTGATATGTACATGTCTGATATTATCAGTTGATATAGACTCATCATAGATCTGTCAGTATCAGCATTTTATGTTGGCAGATGTGCAAACAGAAAGTTAGAAATTTTAATGCAGATCTTACAAATAGCCCCAGCTTTGAAAAGTCCACATCCAGCAGACTCAGAGCGACATGATCATCCCACTGGAGTAGTGTTTGTGTCCACCGGATGGATATAAGTTCAATATAAACTCCACCAACTCTTGAGAAAAACTGCATAAAAGGTGGGGATTGAACAGGTGAGCGGGTCATTGCTTTCCTGGGATTTCTTGCCATAAACCAAATTGCAGATTATTCATAAAATGTTCATTAAAATTTTCTGAAGTTATTCCGTCATATTCATTAGATTATGTAGAAGAACATTTCCTCAAAAAAGAACAATATATTTGAGGTACAGAATGTTTTTCAGCATTTTGTCTTAACATTTTTTATGACTATATTTATAGTGTTGACATGATATTGTCGTGCTTTGAGGAACAGGAGCATCATTCTTGGATGTTATATCATAACGTTACAGTGATTATCTGTCACTCGATGCTCCACTTGATGAATACTACTCTGCTCTCTGATTTGAAGACAGGTCTGCACAGGTTTAATTCTCACATTTTGCACTCAACTTTGTTTGCACTCACTCTAAACAATATTTTGTGGACCCAAAGTTACTTTTCAAACATGAACAGTAACTGGAAGAAACTTGCTGCTGGAGGGTTGATCCAGTTGTATCTCTGTGAAAACAGCATTTTGAAGGTCAGACTGTATCGACGGCACTTGCATGGTAGCGTTAGAGAAATAACTACATTAAACATGTGACTGTGTGATCACCTACATATGTGTAATCATGTAAAATGTGTGTTTAATCTATTTATGGAGACTGATTTCAGCTGTTTGCGAAGGCCTTGACGGTGGATGACGATAAAAGGACATGTATCCAGTAGAAAAGAAACTTCCTTATCAAATATTACCAAATAAATATAGTTGTGTGACCACCTCTTTGATGTAAAACTGATCCTGTAATCTCATTCGGGGTCTCTCATTGCGATCAGTGCATGTGTGGCCCGTACATGTACGATTTGTGTAATTCATTAAAGGCAGTTTGATTGCAGATACTGTGTCTTTGATATTTAACTACCCTATCAGTTCTGCAGCAGTGAGTGTATAATTTAAACATTCCTGCATTCTGTGAGAACATTAATTGATTGTAGAGCGAGAACATGCCTCCTTAACACACTCCATTCAGGATTAAAGTCACTGTTCGTTTTTATCCTCAAGACTGGTCCTGGACTCCAATGAATTTTTATTGAATATCCTCCAGAGTCAGTTTAGCGAACAGGGAAAACGTAGTTTGGACCAGGACTAGGTTGTTTCCAGGAAACTGGTTCCATATGTTGTGCTTTGTAAAAGTAGAAAGCCTGACTGAAAAAAATAAGGCATAACAATCAGGGATTTTCCACTCTCCACTTAAGACACAGATGATATCACAATTACAGACTTTACATTCCTATTTCAGCTCAAGTTTAGGAAAACTGTGTGATCCAGCTCACACAAGTCAGTTATCAGGAACGAACCGGCTTCTGTTCTTTTGTTTCTCACCATGTCAATCACGTCTCAAGTTTTGTCAGCCTCGGATTTTGTTCTGACTTTGTTCAGAATCAGGATCAGGTTTAATTTTTAATTTAATTTAATTTTATTACTTTATTTGACAGGGACAGTACATATAAATAAGACACACAAAATTAACTATAGCATGACAACAATCAACAAATAGGATTACAGCACATTCAACAAATAACACGACAGCAAAATGTCAGGACTGATAAAGTGTGGATGTTACCTACAAAGCTTATGATAAACAAGAGCAGCTCTTACATTAAGCATAATAATGACAAGTAAGACAACAAACAACATGAAAACACCTCACTGTTCTAGTTCTAGTGATTTCTAATGAACCAGGCTCTTAATGTTGTGGAGAATGAATGGTAGTCTGCACAGTTTCTTATGTGTTGTGGTAAGTTGTTCCAATCCTGAGAGGCTCTGACAGAAAAAGCAGATTGGCCAAAACTACTTAGTCTTCTTGGAGTAAAACAATCTCCTCTAGTTTTTTCTCTAGTAGTTTGGCTTGTTTTTAATGTGATGTAAGTACAGAGTGCTGGAGGAGCCATATTGTGTAGTACCTTGAAAACAAGACACAGTCTACTGTGTTTAACCATGTTTTCCCAGCTTAATAAGTTGTGCTTTTTCAAAAATATTGCAATAATTTTATCCTTGTGGTTTCATGTTTATTGCCAAGTAGGTTTGCACAAACAAGGAATTTGCCTTGGTGTTGTTGTGGTGCATAACAGTCAGAAATATACACAAAATAAATTAAACCTAAATAATATAAAAAAGAAAAAACTTACAATAAAAAATATGCAGAATATATTCCAAGTGAAAAGAGCTGCCATAGGTTTAAATTTTAAATATTAAATAGAAGAGAATGGGGTGAAATGTACAAAATACTGACCAGGAGTAAACAGTATATGCAGTGTGCAATTTGTAATAATAATAATAATAATACTAATAATACAAGTCGTGTTAATGTAACGCACCATATTAGATTAAAGATCACAGATGTGCAGTATAAGACTACAGGGTTTTACGTTAATATAATGTGTAATGTTCATGGGAAAGATGGGGTCCGTATCAGTGGGGATCCTGGGCCTTGTTAATGAGGCCGGATGCAGATGGGAAGAAACTGTTCTTGTGGTGTGAGGTTTTGGTCTTGACAGACCGCAGCATTTTGCCGGAGGGGAGCGTTTCAAAAAGTTTACTGTCCGGCTGGGAGCGGTCGGCCATGATCTTTCCTGCTCGCCTCAGTGTCTTGGAGGCGTGCAAGTCCTGGGGGGGACAGCAGACTGCACGAAACGAGGAGTGTGTGGAACAACTCTACAGTGTCGACGGGGTAGTCCCGCAGGATGATGGGGGCGGGTGTCAAATTAATTCAATATCTCTCAAATTTTTGAGTTCTTCTTGGTGCCAAATTCCCTCTTTATGCTACAATCCATCAATTGTAGCTGAACAGGAAACACTGTCCATTGAGACAGAAAGAGGGATTTTTTACTTAAAGAGCTGTAACTCTGGAATATATCCACTTTATTTGACTAGCTCTGATGGCTGAAGCCAAAATGAGGACTGTGGATTTAGTTCCCCATCACCTATATTGTAAGTGCATTTGAAGGGGATCTTCTAATGGTCAGTATGAACAGGAGGAATGATTACAGCAAGAATAACCTGCTTCAGTTTTCATTTGGGCACCTGACTATTGTTTGAAGACAGACTTGAAAAACTGTGAACCTATCCTTTAATTCTCAGTGGGCCCCAGATTAGATCCTGTCTTTTGATATTTCCACCAGAAGCACCAAAATCAGAAATGTTCAAACAACTGTGTACATAAATGATGCCTGAACATTCGTCTCACTGCATTTCCTCCCTCATTTCAGGAAATGAAGACAAGCAGGACGGAGCACTGCAAAAAAAAAAAGAGCTACAACAGTGGAGCTCCTACGCTGTTAGCTGCGTCTACTGGTTAAAAAGTATATTAATAATAGAAATAACATGCTTAATATTTTAACATGCTTCATAACAACAATCCACTGAAGAACCCACAGTTAACCTGTTGCATGCTCATCACATAAAGTGAATTAACATGCCAGTTTTAGTGTCCTTTCCTTGGGATTTTCTCATCAAGGCTTCACTGATGATATAAATTACACACAATCTTAAAGCATGTCTTTATGAGTCACTATTGATAATGCTGCCTTCAGATGCTGTTCAGTCTCCTCTGCTGTGATAGTTTAGATCCTACTTTGCTTGTAAAGTCACTTTTATTCCAGATGTAACATTGTTTACTAAATATAAAGAAAAAACTAACCGAGTCAGATTTGATTTACTGTAATTTGGGTGTTTATCTGCAAAGCAACAATAGAGGAAAGTGTATTCATTGCCAATAAGACTGTGATGTAACTCACATTTGTTGTGTGCATGTGCAGGTCATGTGCTTGTTAAGAGATTTTCTTTATAGGCTGAATTCCTCGTCATGGATGCCTGCTACCTACTACCCCACCCACTCTTATCCAGTACTTGCCATGCATGGCATAAGTGGTATCACTTGCATGCAACCAGTAATAAAACCTGAAAAGATATTCTTCAACGTTATCACATAAGATATGGAATTGATTAAGATTGCTACTGTAATAATATCATGACTTCCTTCTACTGACATCCACTTCCATTCAAAGTATTTATGAGTATTTGGCAGATGGACAAAGGAAATGTGAGCACATAGTTGTTTACTTTCTGGTATTAGGCCAGCTGTGGCAACATGTGGTTCCTTATCATTATTTTAGTTTTATGGCTTTAAAAACCACTCTTTGGCTTACATTTTGGGCTGTATAAATAGAAATAGACCTGACTTGACTTAAACTATATTGCCTACTTTACACTCAGTAGCATAAATGCAGTGTAGTATATACAGAAAATACTTTTATTCCTTTTTCTCCTATAACCCTGGTTCAGATAGAAAACAATTTTAAGATCATTATAATTTTGTTCATTTCTATTCTTGTGCAATTTGTTCAGTGTGCAATAAAAAATTGAGATTAACTTTTAACTTCCAACTTTTTTAAAACCTTTTTTTTAGCATGTCTGTTTTAATTTATAACACTGTTGGACACGCCTGTGGAGAGAGGAGAGCTCTCTCCACAGGCGTGTCCATTGTGTTTGCTGACCTGCAACAACAACAAATAAAACAATTTTAAGATCAGTTTGTTCATTTATATTCTCATTCAGTTTGTGCAAGTGTGCAATAAAACTTGGGATACAATGTAAATGACAGGGGACAAAATCCACAAACCTCATTTCAAGCAAAATGTTATTTTAAAGTTTATCTGAGATGATATAATCAAATGAATGAAGTGTATGTCTTCCACAGTTACAGTCCTTCCAGTAAAAAAAAGAAATCCCTCTTTGTGTCTCAACAGACAGTGTTCCTGTTCTGCTGCAGTGGAAGTATAGAAAAAAAAGAGGGAATTTAGTATGAAAAAGACCTTAACTTTGAAAGACACTGTCTTAATTTTACTAATTTGTACAGCTGAAGCCTTATATAAGCTTCAGATAAATGTTTAAATACATTGGCACGGAAGGAGGGCTGCATTTTGTCGCTTATTGAGACTGTCTTCCAAAGAAAAACGACACTAACATAAAGAATGTGTGTCCAGAATGAGAACTGAATGTTCTGTACTGAATTAAACTGGATGAAAGAACTGAACTGAATGTCCCCCTGAACAAGGGGAGCAGGACACTCCTCTTTCCCCCCACTCATCCCCCCATTTTCTCTCCACCCCCAGATCAAATAATATAAAATGGAGTGGATTTTACTACTTTCACTCCACCTCTTCTTTTCCTCTTCTGCAGTCTGTCAGGTGTGGAACATTTGAGTCTGTAAGTACCGTGCACCTCTACACTGATTGATGGATTCATACATTGCTGTGCAAGAGTAGTTTAATGCAGAAGTGTTATAGTTTACTGTTAAATCTGTGTTATTGAAATTATGTTACTAATAGGTACATTAGGTTCATTGTGGGTATTTTTTATTCATGAAAAGAGTCACATCACTGGTCACTGGTGGTGCACAAAGGAAATGCAAACTTACAAAACATATTTTGTTAATGAATTTTGAGTCTTTTAGATGGATTCAACATAGAGCGGTAAATTCACAAAGAATAGATTGCAGCTGCTGATAGCACCATAAATTGTGCATCATTTGCAACCACTATCTGTCTATCTATCACTATCTCAAGGTCCTATTCACAAAAGATATTGCGTTAATTATATGACCCATAAACACACCCATAAAGTTTTACAGCTGAATGCAATTTGACCTTGTTTTGCATCTGATTGTAATTATCCATGCGGCAAAGTATAAATGTTGAAAGCAGTTTGACAATGCCAGGTACTGCATGGCATCTTTGGGTGGCTGGCTCAGTGTCATCCTTGATGTCATCAAGTATAGCAAGAATTGTTTGACCTGGTAACCTGTATCTGCGAATAATTTCAGTCTCAGTTAAATCAAAAAGTGATGATAATGATGCCTTCACCTGGCTGCAATCCCTGATGCCATGATCACTGGAAAGTCTGGGCGTGGCACCCCCTTATAAATGTGCTTCAGTTTCCAGCAACTCTCTGAAGACACTAATAATTTCACTTCAACTGTATGTGGCTGTTAGTGCTGGTCTTTGTGAATTGGACAGGGACCAATTTTGCACCAAATGTGTGCATAGTGCCTCATTTAAATTCGTGCAAACAGCAAAGGAGCACTAAGACGCTGCTTGGCAGCGCAGTTAGGGTTGCATTTCACCCTTTGTGGTGCTTTGTGAATTAGGGGAGAACAGGGTTGGTAGTCACACATTTTACCTTCACTTGAATCCCTCAAAAACTGTATCCTTGATAGATTCCCTGTCAATGTGTATTGGGAGCCTAAAGTGTCAGATAAGAATGGTGTGATCTTACTCTCTTTAAGCTTATTCTGTTCAAAAGATGTAGACTGTCAAGTGCGTCTTGTGCACTTGTGATAACCATCCTGATCATGGGGTTGGTTGTCCCTCTATTTTAATGGGGAAAAATTAAAAAAACGGATGCAATCTTAAATATGAATTTTAAAAGTTTTGCTACCCCCAAAGCTAACAATCACATGTTGTAGCGTAGCTAAGAAAAAAAAACTAAACTATATCTCTTCTCTCATACTTTTTAATGGTAATAATTGTTTTATTATAAACCCATTGTGTAAATGCCAAGAGGAGAAACACTGAAGAGCTTGATATTTACATTTTGACATTAAAACACTAAAAGTCCTTTCACCTCAGTGTCAAGTGTCTTGTAGGTGACCTCTGATCCCAATTTCTGAAAAGGGAGTGGCATCCAATGAATATGACAACCAACCCCGTTCTCCCCTACACAGTTTCTTTTTGTCCTATTTGTGCAAATGCCACAATGTCCTTTTGTGAATTTGACCAAGAGTTTCTTTCTGTTTCAGAATCATGAGCAGGAACTACTTGTCCAAAAATGATGAGCTCCGCAGAGGAGACTATCTGATCTCCAACAACAGGCAGTGGAAGGCTATGTTCCAGGTGAGAATATTCGGACACTCAAGACACTTATCAAGATGCAAGATGATACATGTCTACTGATTTGTGCAAAATTAAATGTAGAAGTAACTGACGGTCACTGTTTTTGTCTGCAGGATGATGGTAACTTTGTCATCTTTGGCTGGAAGCCAATGTGGGCTTCAGACACTGCAGGAACTGATGCTCACCGCCTGTGCATGCAGGCTGACTGCAACCTGGTCATGTACAACAAGGCTGACAAACCCAAGTGGCACACAAACTCCGCCAAACCTGAGAGTAACATGTGCCGTCTTCATCTGACAGATGACGGCAAACTGGTGCTGGACAGGGAAGGTGATCAGATTTGGACCTCTGCTAACTCCCAAGGCATGAAATAAAATGATGCTTTTAAAAACTGAGTACTTTTTACATTTTGTGGATGTCAACTTGAGTTATCAATAAACCTCCCTGTAATGTAATCTGAGCTCAAATAAAAGCTTATTTACTACAATTCATAAATGTGTTTTCCTTCTCTTTGTGGTGGGTTCTGGTTAAGTAGTGGGCAAAGGTTTAAATATGGCTCTTCAACTTCAAACAGAGTGAATGCTTAACATACTAAGTAGATGCACTATGTGATGATAGACAAGTTTTTTAGTGACTTATGAACAAAACTCTGAACATAAAACTGTTGTTGAGTTGAAATATGAGTAAGAGTTGCCTCATATTCATAAATAAAGTAACATATGCTTCATCCATCATATCTAATGTCACAGCTTCTGTGCTGCGGTGAAATACAGAGGGATTCTAGCTTAATTATAACAACATGAAAAACCCAAACCAAATGTTTAATCTAATGGTGTCTCCCATTATTGTTCAGTGGAGCAGACTGGTATTGGATCTCTAATTATAGAGAAGAAGTTGCATTGACATATAGCCAGTACATTTTAAGCCATGCACATGGGAAGCAGTACAGCAATGCAAGCTTCAAAGAATAAAAGCATGATCAGTAAATTACATTTATACCATATTTGTGTGACATGTCTGAGTCCTGTTTCACTCCTCGTCAGTCTCACTTCCCTCACTCTCCCTCACTTCATCTATAACAATGACTTCATAGATCATTATTATGAGATCATGTGTATCAGATGTACTTCGAAAAAAGCTTTTTTGATCCTCCTTTCATAACTCACGGTCACACATATTGCTTACATGAGATAAGTGTAAGCAGGGAACAGATCATCAACAGTGGTATCTATCCGCCTGTAAATAAAAGCATGGACACAGGCGAGAGTACAGGAGCAGAGGCAGAGTACAATACCAAATACAATGATAACAGGTATAAGCACTTGAACAATGGTAGCAACCCAGGGGCCGACTTTGTCAGTTAGCCACTTATAGAAACTAAAACCTGCAGAGTCTGAGGGCCCAAAAGCGTCCATTTTCTCAAGTTCTGTGATTACGCTAATAATATTGTCAGTTACTTACTATTGGCATCAAAATAAAGATGCGAATGCTGAAAAAATACTGTGAGAAGTAAGAAACCTGAGAATGAAGGTTAATAAACTTTTCAAGTATAAAAAGATATGTATGTATAAGATTATTTATTGGAAAAGTAACACACACCAACGGTTGTGGTGAGGTGCTGACCACTGGGAGTAGACTTGAGAGTAGGAAAAAAGTGTCAAACACTCATGCTTTGTATGCATTTCTCTTTTATTTAGATGCCATTTCAGCCCTCAGACCTTCTTCAAGATCAACAATAATAGTAGGACACAGGCACTGGTATGTTACGTAGGCCACATCCTAGTAAAACATCTGATGGTGATTAAGCAGGGATGATTGTCTAATAACCATCAGATGTGTTACTAGGGTGTGACTTACGTAACATACCAGTGCCTGTTTAAGAGTAATAGTATTTATATTTTTTTTATTCAAATGTTTGTCAGTGTAAGATTATGAGAAAACAAAAATGTAACTGAAGTCTTACCTGTAAGTGATTTACTTCAGAGGAACTAGTTACAATGAAAGCAACCATTGCACCTTCACTAAAGCATAACAGTGTCATACTAATCACACTGTAGTCTCTGTATCCAACTGTATTTGCCCCATTTTGCATGTACATTCATGTCTGTGGTAATGTGGGAAAGTTGCATATCAAACTGTTAATGGAAAATTACTCTTCCCTCTATACTGAAACTATCACCACAATCTGCTCCTCAGTCCCTCTCTGCAGCCACGCTATCTCATCCCCAGCCATCTGCGTTGCTCTCCATCTCTGGTCGCATCCCAAGTCTCTTAATTGCATCCACATTTCCCTCACTTGCATCTTTTCCTTGCGTCTTAGTCCCTCCCACTGAGATAGAGCGGAGAGATGCAAGGAAACCGAGCAAGGAGAGAGGAAACGAGGAAATATGTTTTTAAAGAAATGAAACGTCCTGTCCTCTGAAGTGTCACATGAAGCCACATCTGTTTCTGATGATGGTGGCAGCTGGTGACAGCTGGCTCAACTGTCAGTCGGCTTTAACAGCTGTAGCGACTTTTGGTGGAATTTGCGTCTGCACACATGTGCACTGTGACAATACTGATAAAGGTGCACAGTTGTCACCGCCGGCAGCTGTTTTCTCTCTGAAGCCTGTTACCTGTTTGACAAACACCTGCACATGAATAAAAACCTGCATCCTGTATTTATACTGTGTCCTGCTCAGAGGTACAGGAACCTTTTCTACTGGCAGAATGTGTTTATATTGTTTATTCATTATTTGTGTCTGTATTAATTGATATTCTGATCATGAATTCATTATTTAATAACCCAGACTATGATTAAAGTGTCTTTTGAACACTGGGAATTATTTATTATTATATTATTAAGTTACGTAACTCATATCAAACGCGACACTCAGGAAATTTCATTTTCACATGTGACTGGATAGATATGACGACAAATTATGTAAATTATAAATGTGTCTCAAATGTGTTTCTTGCTGACAGACAGACTCGCCCTGACTTTAATTTTATCCGTGATAAAAGCTAACGGGGGAAATAAGCAGATCATAAAAAGAAAAATCTTTCTAATAAATGAAGAAAGTTGTTTATGGTTTTTTTGTTGATCAGACCTAAAATTAACACAGATTTTTAACTAGATGATGAATCAGAAAACAAATAAAATATACAACTTGGGAGTGATACACTTTAATCTTTCATCTGTCTCCCCTTCAGTATGAAACTGCAGTGATATTGTGATGTTTCAGATCAGTCCGATCAGCTGCAGCATCCAATCAATAACTGATATTCAATAAGTGGGTAAAAGATAGGCAGTAAAAGACTTCTGTTAAGCCTGCTCTCATGTTTCCTTGCTCCTTGCTGCAGAAATAAAAGACTTGGGACGCCTGTCAAAGTGGACCAGAACAACTTCCGGTTCAAGCGAGGAGCGAGGAAAGATCAAATAAGAGACGTGAGATGTCCCCTCTGTCTCAGGCCCCTGCTCTTCTTCTAGGCCATGCCATCCTCAAACTGTCCACTAGATGCCCTTAGACTTTCTCTCCTTTCCCCATCTACACACCAGTTCCCCCTTCTCATCAGTCCTGCAGTTACCTGGCTTACTCCACATACTCCTCACCTGCAACTCATTCCCTCATCAGACACTCACTACTTATACTGGTCCATTTCCTTTGTTCTCTGCCAGTTCGTCATTGTCGGTTTCAAGGATATATCGGTTCCATTCAACCTTGTTCTGTTTGTTTCTGTGGTCTAGACCTTCAGCCTGTTTTTTGACCTGCCTACTTGCCTTTTCCCCTTTTGGATTTGTTCGCCTGATTTGAACTGCCTTCCTGATGTAAGCCCAACTTTTGATTTTGATCATTAAAGCCCCTTTTGTTCACCTGCCTGTCCGCCCTGGCAATTTTTGTCTGGACCAGTCCCATTTTTTTCCCAACAAACGCACTTATGAGTTGCATAAAGCAATATCAGGCTATTTATAACATAAAGGCTAAGCAATAGATATCAAGTTTACATCTTAACAACAGGTGTACTTACAGGGTTTCATAAAATAATGTAATAAATAAATAAATAGCCAAGAAGTAGCCTAGAGGAAAAGTCGACACTTCACAAATAAAACAAATATGACATAATCACATGTCATGAATGTAGTTTATGACACAATGCAATTCTGTCATCTTGACACAAAATAGCCAAAACTAAATTTTCGCACTGGACAAAAGCGTTCCCATGATGGTCTGGAAATGTGAGAGCTATTTATAGTCAATCATCAGACATTGTGGTCGCAGCTGATCTGATGCAAGTCACACTTCAGGCTTAACAAGTCAGGATTTCATGCTACGACGCTATTTAAACGTTCATGCACTGGTATTGTTAAGCTGTGAAGTGCAGCGTGCCTGCACCCTATTGGAGCGGACTCAGAGTGACTAATCATCTGACGTCATTTAAAAAAAACAGCATAGCACAGCGGCCTTAAGCAGCAAATAGAATAGAATATCGTGTCCTTCTTTAGGCGGTGAGAAGACTTCCCATCAGTGCACTCTTCTCTCGCCATCCTGTCGATTATAGCAAAGCTATAAGAATGTCTTTTTCTGTAGCCATAAGCATGGATACTTCAAGATGTAGCGCTCCGTAATCTATTTTATCTATTTTAAAGTTGAAAAGGTGCACTCGCATGCCACTTGTGTAACGGAGAAGGTCAGGTCCGGAGCTCCGCCATCACTACATGAGCTAACGTTAGCATTATCACCTGCTGGAGGTTGTCACGCACCTTCCACTCGTCCTCAGCAGCGGCCTACTCTTCTTGCTCCTTCTCTCTGCTGGAATTAGTCTGCTAATCTGTCCAGACTCGTTCCTCCTCCTCCTCTTCATTTGGCAGTGGACTGTTAATCTTATCACTGCAGCGAGGCATGCTAAAGCTAACAGGATTTTGCGTGGCAGTGGCATCAATATTTTGAATAAATGTGTAAACTTAAAACATTTTGCAGCATCAGCCTCAAGATTTTTTTTTCTCTCTGATCTTTTCCACTCCACCATTTCGCTTTTTGGGACCTTTAACTATTTGTATGGGCTAGCATCATTTTCAATTCAAACTCTTTTTGTCTTGACTTGATTATTTCACTTGACCTCTGACATTACATAGATGGATGCATCCACTTGAAGGGGTGGGAGGAGGATGATGGCAGCACTTCCTGCACCTGCCTTACAGTATAGGTAGCCTATTGACAATTGGGACTATGTAACCCCCAATCAGATGGGCCGTTCCAACATCAGGTGGGCCGCAGCCAGCAGGTTGAATTGCTTTCCCACATTTTTTTTTCACACATTGATGGTGGCCTTACAGCCCACAAGAGGACTGGTCCATCTGGCATTTGCTAGAATTGCCAGATTGCCAGTCCAAACCTGTGCCTGTCTGTCTGCATTACTCATTCGTGACAAACAAACTGGCCAAAAATGGACTCAGCAGACAGTCACCAGCCCAGCTTGCCTTTTTCCTGGCATGACTTTGGAGTGACACAGGATGTTTTTGTAAATGAACAGCCAGGCTTCCTTGAGTCCCTCGCAGTTTGTGACATTTTACAGGTGGAAGTTTTATGCCAACACTTCTCCCAACCCCGTCACTCCAGCCTCCTCTGCACCTCAGCCTGTACTCTGATCTGCTAGCTCTCAGCTTGTCCCCCGGACTATTTGCAAACAGCCTGCACCCCAGTCGATTAGGCTCAGGTTCGTGAGCCTGCAGCCTGCCTGTCCTGATCCTGCATTCCCTGAACCCCAGGAGCTTTATATGGAACAAATGAGGAGCCACCCTGACATCCAGCGGTCCCCCTTCGAAGGAACTCACATCGCCGTTTTCACGGGGTACTGAGGAGTCTCCACATCCTACCTGAACCCCTGCTGTCGGCTGTCTCCACCAACATCCTGCCAGACCTCCAGTCAGCTGTCTCTCTTCTTATTTATTAATTGATTATTATTATTCACATAAGATTAAGGGAAGACAATACATCTGAAATTGCTTTATTTGTTCTGACTTATTTCAGTTTGCCTAATTTGCATAATTTCATGATAAAAAAATAAAGGTTATAATATAGAATATATATATTGTATGTGGATGTATTTTAATAAGTTTCAATCTGATAGAAGAACAAGATTTATTTTGTCTCTATTCAACTGTGGTGCCTTAAAACACATCCACCTACACCCACATTTAGGTTATTAAGAAATTTAGGCTTAGTTATGTTTCAAATTGGGCCTACTAGTACAGAGAAAATAGATGATGGAGAGTAGGGATGTCAATGATTAATCAATTATCAGTGAATTGCTGTTAATAATTTAACCGGTTAAAAATATATTAACTGGTAACGTAGAAGACGAGGGGCATGCAGTGTAACTGTCAGAAAATGTTCTGTAGATTTGCTGTAGTATGCAATTACGCCACTAGGTGGAGCTTCTTACTCTTTGATAAAGAGGGGTAACAGCATTGACAGTAAAAAATAATGGATGTAGCCACCATGACGTCGCCCATTGGTTTGTGGACTTCCATTTTGAAGTCTCGAGCTTGCGTTTTGATGGTCACCATCTTGGAGCCAGAAGTGACCATATTTGGACGAGAGGGTGGAGCTGACCCTAATGCTAATGGCTAGCTGCTAACTTGGTTAGCACAGTGCATTTACAGTCTATGGTTAACTGTGATAATGCTAATGCTAATTTTCACAAGCGAAAAACAGGCTTACAACCATTAAAAAAAAAAATTACTTACTGAAAAAAAAACTGAACATCCGACTCCTTAGAGGGTCTTTTAGTACAACCAAACACTGAACAAGACTTTTTAGGTGACCAAGATTTTACAATTAACTTTCATGAACTGAAAACACACTGAAGTAGCAATGGCTATCGCTACGCCTATACTCTGAGAATCCGGGGTCACGCCATGGTTATGTTACCCAACCACTGTCGCTGTGGTCACACCTGTCACTCAAAGCAGCCATGCCCTTAAGTATGCATTACTTTAAGCTGTAATAAAATTTAAACAGGTAAGTTATATAAAAATTCACCCCCAATACAGTTGTAATGGACATGGAAATAGCTACAGAGACCAAAACTGTTTTCTTACCAGACTTTAAACATGTTTATTTCTGCTGTAAAGTTGGGCATTTTCACGTGGGGGTCTATTGGGATTGACTCGCTTTTGGAGCCAGCCTCAAGTGGCCATTTGAGGAACTGCAGTTTTTGGCACTTCCGCATTGGCTTCATTTTTCAGCCCTGGAGGTTGCTGCTTGGTATGCACGTGTCTGGTACTCGCTAACAGTCTCATGCGGTCTCTGCACTCTGAACTTGTCGTCCCACCACAACATTTATTACTAGGCTGAAATGTGCACACAGTGCTTTCACTGCTGAATCATTGTACCTGCATCTGTAAGTGTATAAAATATATGTTGGCCTTAGTACCTAGACAGTGTGGAGCCAGTTGGCCCCCTCCGTGTGAATAGCAAGCAGATAATTTTGAACATTTTCATCCACATATCGAAAGGAATCACGGGTTGTCCCATGCATGGCAGGAGAAGCACACTGACATTCACCATCCTTATCGCCAATTCGTTATAGGCCCAAGTCAACAAAACATCAAAGAGAAGGAGAGCGAGACACTTGCGTTATCTTGACTCTGGTTCTGTTCTGCTTCTTCTTCCCTCAATTTCATTTAGATGCAGTAAAACATCCTGTGGTCCACAGTGACCTCTAGTGAGTAAATAGTAACTGAATACATAATACAGTGCCTGTTTTAGAGTATTGACATTTTTTTAATTCAAATTTTTGTCAATGTTAGATTATAAAAAAACAAGAACTCAATGACCTGTATGATCTGTAAGTGATTTAATCACACAACACAATGTCACACTAAACACACTGTAGGCTCTGTATCCACATATATTTGCTTCATTTTGCATGTACATTCGTGTCTGTGGTTATGTGGAACAGTTGCATATCAAAAAATGTTAATGGGAAATTATTCTTCCCTCCATACTGAAGCTAATTCCCCATTTGTAGAATTAAAACTGGATTCTTCTAATACCTTTACTTCATAGGATATTTAATGTCATTACTCTTACAGGATGATTTGCAACCTCGTCAAGCAAAAGAGTCATGCATATATGATGACCCGCTGGCTTTAAAATATGCATTTAAACCCATGAAATTGTGGTGCCTTGACAGCTTCAAATAGAAGAAAATAGAAGTTATTCCAATTCAGTGGCACAAAGGGCAAGGATCTCCATAAGTCTTATAAATAAATACTCATTGTTGAATTAACAGCACTGTAGACAGTAAACATGAGTGCTTGTTTTTTTTTTCTTCATCATTTTCTATGTTGTAATCTCACCATCAACCAGACTGAATGAATCATTCTTGGATTTAAGGCAAAAATATTTAAACAAATCTGCCAAAATCAAATATGATCAAGATTAAACATGGAATATCTCCAAAAAGATGAAATATTTAGGGCACAATTTTGACACTTTGTGCTCAAATTGTGCCTGCAACAGTTCTCCTGATGTTGACTAGTCATTATTATGTTGGTGGCGCCCTCCTCTTGTTATTTGCTGCCATTTCTGAAACACCATTTTGTGCCCTAGACGAGGCTCGTCTCCTCCGCTCCTTGTGCCAAGAGTAAATCTCATTAACGGCGAGAGGAGATTGGCAGAACAGCGGCTCACTCAGGCTCTTTGTGAGCACTGTGTGTGCTAAAAATAGAGGAAGAGGGTGATTACTGTATAGATCTGTGATTACAAATGAACTCTTAACCAGTACGAGTCTGGTAATATTTCCACCGAGCTGCTGACAGTGTTGCTATGTGAACGATGACACATAAAGAGCAAATAGATTATATAGAAAATCCAGATTGTTTTTACATTAAACAAGCCATCAAATGCAAATATTATTAAGTAAATGTATGTATTCCTGCAAATTACATTCCTACACACGCTGACTAGTGTCACGGCTTTGGCCAGAGAGGAGTTTTAAAGCTGAACCACTAGATGGCCAACTAGCTTTACATTTAAACCAGTTCTCATGCAGTAATCTAAACCTCTGCTTCATACTTACTGATACAGACTGGTTACCGTATTCTTTCTGGTTTGGGCTCAAAAGGATACAAACTATAAACCTTCAGTATTGTTGCAGGTTTTGGTTTTAAGGGCTGGGTAATGATTTTTGAGGGCGATGCATCTTTAAATCTGTTGTGATTCTTCACACTGTGTTTAAATGTTGTCTGGGAGTTTTAACAATGCAAATAGATCTTAAGTCTCCCAGGGAGTTATTTAAAGTAGATTTGATTATAAATGATGCTAAATTAACTTAGGATTTCTATCTAAGAGTCCTGCATAATAAACAGATGAGAGCCTCAGTGTGTTTTTAATGAACTAACACTGCAAACTTTTTTCATCAACATCTAATCATCTAATTAATAGAAGCTACTTCTTCCCTGAAACAAACAAACAACACCAGAGAGACACAGTGGGACACTCCAAATCAATAATTTACTGAACTTCTCAGAAATGTTGTATATATACAATTTGTATTATCCTTAGTGGTTTTCCTTTCAATCTTGGTCATCTAACATGGTAAAAGAAATGTGTGTATACAATTATCAAATCTATTACATGTGCTGTGGATCCCCTATTGATCCCTGCAGCCACACACCTCCTGCCCTTTAAGCACTTTGTATACATCACACATCAGTTCACACAGCAGACTATATGTGACATCTTCATCATATGCCCAGACATTACTGTTCCTTGGCTTTTGTAAATGAGTTTGTGGCAACTTGATTAAACGCAACTTTATTGAGGAATGTGGACCATGTGAGCAAATTATAAACTAAAATAATTAAAGCCTTAAATGTAGATGTATTCCACAAGACAAGGCCACAATATCAGTTAATAATGCACGACCATGCACCTTACTTTATATTGATATTCACGTCGGGGTCCTGCATCACCCTGTTGGGGTTCATTTCACAATAGAGACCCACTGGCTGTACATTATCTCTTACATAATGCACAACCGTGCACATTACTTGATATGGTAGCTTTTTAAAAAAAATGTTTGCCATTAACTAACTCAATAAAATCAATTGTGACGCTGTGAATGTGGAGCTTTTGGGGACCCTGATTATCTGGTTTTAAATATCTGATACTGTAGGCCAATACTTGCATTTTATCACAATATACTGTATTTTTCTATTAATGTTATCATGATTTTATATGTAGGCTACATTGAGGCTGGGATTGTTTTTTAAAGGATTACAGTGTAGGTTTTCTCAGTTTACTTGTTATCACAGGTCTTTATTCTCTGTGGCTCGACATGAATCTGGAGGTTTCGTGTTAGTAGCTGCAGCTTTCCAAGAGCGTCTTCTGCTGAACAATTTGGGAAAATGTCAATCTATAGACCCACTTCTTTTATTCTAATTCATACTAACCATTCATGACTTTTATTGCTCAGGATTTTGCCATCGCAATAAATCAATGAAACATTAATATTGGCAATTAATTACTGGTGAGTAAATAATCAGTATACTTTGTCTCTTGGGATCTTTTCCTGAGCAGAACTTTCACTTGGTAAGTGGATTTTTTCCACCACTGGAGTTATGACTCCTAAAACAGAGCCACATTAGACCACAGACCTTCTATTATTAGGGAATAAAAGGCCCTTTCTCCTTTTTTTATTAACATATAAAACCTGCCTGGCCCATCTGGTGGCCTGTGCTGGTCCAGGTTCTGGTTTTATGGGTAGTGACTGCTGCAGTAATCCCTATTTAAATCCAGAATTTATTTGATTTGGTTTGATTTCATTCTCTCAGAAACAACACACACATAACACACTTGAAGTCATGAAATAAATAAAATAAAATATAACACAAACAAGGTGTTGTGCATAAACTGACGCATGACACAAGATAAAAACACAACATTACAGACATAATGTTGGATAAGGTGCTACGGCTTTTTCTTTTACGCAGACTCAGTTTTTTTTAACGCCTACATAAATATATTGTGCGCATTCACTGGTGTCTTTACGGTATTTTTGCTCCATCTCCCTGCGCACGGTGCCTGGCAGGAGATTACGGCTTCAGAGCAGCAGCAACACCGACAATGACGCGTGTGGAAGACGGTGGAAAAATGAGCTCTCCTCCGTGAAAAAACAGACGCACGGGGGGAGTCACACAACATTTCACTTCACCGACTCGAGCTTTTTTTTTTTTTTTTTACACCCGCGTCGCTCCGGCGTGACTGTGAATGAAACGGACCAGCAGGAAAAAAACATTTCGCAACCTATTTTGCATGCAGCCTACAGGGCGCATGAAGAGTCTGGGATATATTTTTCCACCCTGCTCAGTTCTTCCAACGACCCTGCAATGTGTACACGCTTTGTTTTTTATCTAAAGGAAATGTTTGTATTTTTTTCCCTTTCTGACTGAGGAGGGCATCCTGCGCTTGTTTTAAGCAATCTCCTAAAATTTTTTCCCCCTTAGAAGATGTTTTGAGCGCCAAGGGGGCTGGTGTCGTCTTCACTGCGCAGACAAGCGGCGGACTGCGCGTCTCTCTCTCTCTCCTCCACAACAACACAACAGACAAGAGACAGGAGGAAGAGGAGGGAGGGAAGGAAAGGAAGGGAAGGGAAGGTGAAAAGGAAAAAAAAATAAAGGTTTGATCTGTGGTTGGAAAACCTGGAAATATACGGCGTTAAAATGACGATGTCCGTCCCGGAGAGGAAATCAGGATCCGAGGGGAAGGAGGAGGAGAGCGAGGATGAGAGTGAAATCCTGGAGGAGAGCCCCTGCGGCCGCTGGCAGAAGCGAAAAGAGCAGGTTGGTCGATTGTCTGTGTCTGTGTGTGTATATATATGTGTGTGTGTGTGTGTGTTTCTGTGAATTGCAAGCGATCTGCTCCTTAATGAGGGAATAAATAAGTGAAGTTGCCCACTCTGAGCACGCTGGACACCCCGTATTATGCAATGTTTGAGCCAGCTCCATGTATTATTGCACTGGTGTGTTTTTTTTTTTTTTGCACTATCCCACCTCAAGCCTCACTCAGTTCCATCTCTATTGATCTACATAGCCCACATGAAGTCTATTTCAGTGAGAAATTCAACTTTATTATGAAGCTTCTGCTGTTTCTGCTCAGTTCTCTGTTCATGATCTTGACATTGTCACTCTGGCACATTTAATTACAGGTTTCAAATCAAACAAACATACTCTAACAAGTCTTAACTACTCCACCTCATCACTAAAAATAAAGCTAAAATTAAACTGTTGCACCATGGAAAGAGGCAGCAGTGAGAGAGCATGTAATGATTACTGGTTATTGCAAAACTGAGTGAGGTAATACAAAGTGCTGCTCATCAAAATTAGAGATTTCAAAACAGGAACCAACAATCATTTTATTACCAATCATTCTGCAGATTGTTTTCTTGAATCTCAATCACTAAATTGATTGTTGGGTCTATAAAATGTCAGAAAACTGTGAAAAACAGCCATCAAAATTGAATAAAATCCATAGGGACTGTTTCAATTATCCTTTTTGGTCTCAAATTAAATTCAAAAAACAAAAATATTCTGTTTTCAATAACAGAAAACATTAAAAAAGCATGAAAATTCTCACAATTTATGAGTTTGAACTTGGGAATGTTGGTATTCTTGCTTTAGAAATGACACAAATGATTAATTGACCATCAAAACAGACTAATCCATTAATTTACTAACCGTTTCAGCTCTAATTTTATTTATACATCACATGCATTTCTCTCTGAACAACATGCAAATACGGCTTTGACCCTCCATTCACAAAAAATAGCAGATTTCTTGTTGCAGCATCTTTAAAGGTATCCAGAGCAGATTCAAACAACTCGAGGAAGAACTCATTTGCAATAAATAAGTGGCAATAACAGTTGCAGGCTCCTGTTGTTTGTGGCAGAAATAATAATCTATTTTCATCTAATCGAGTGATGCATTTCCTCCTCAATCTCAGATCTACAGCTGTTGTTATGACTCTGCCACCTTCATATTTCTATGTTTGGATCAGCAGTAGTTGTTTTGTCCAGACAAAGCATCAGCAGCATAACAGAAAATAACCCAGTGGCTGCGCTGGGAGCCTCCTCTCCCATCAATAAGGCCGCGTTTGTTTCATGTCAACATCAAAGACCTGAAACGCAGCACAGTATCTGCGACATTCACAGCATCAGCCACCCTGATGAGACTGAAACTCGTCCTCAGGCATTTTACAGAAACGCCCTAAAAAAAGTTTGGTTATTATCAGAGAGGAAACAAACATTCTTCTAAACGGTCGAGACATTGTGAAGCAGCAGGTGCCGCCTTCGCTAACAGCTCCAGATAAGACTGGAGAGTTTATGTTGAAGGTTATCTCTCGTACACACACGGTGTCCTCTGCAGCCACCTGACCTCCCTCTCTTACACTGTACCGTTAAGCATTCTTCATGTTTAGAAAGCACACACACACACACACACACACACACACACACACTACACCGCTATCAAACCCCAGTGTTTTTCCACCCATTGATTACCCGTCTGTGGGTGTATGTGTGGTGTTTTCTGGGTTGCTTCCACTGTCACATTTCCATTTACTCCCCACTGACAGCATCAGTCATGAAGGGCTGGTTGGTACAGTAAAAAAAATCCATATCAGAATATCTCTCGTACACACACGGTGTCATTTTTTGATGTCAGTATATATCATGAAATTAAAAGTCTATGCTAAATAACATAAAATAGTCATTTATGTTCCACTGATGTATCTTGTAAAAGCAAACATGGAACTTTATTGGCTAATTTTGTTGACTTTTAATCACAATTTGCTTGGAATCCATAATTTTGCTAAACAAAACAGTGATATGGAACTCTGTTATTTTCAAAAATCAATCAATCTGTCAATTTGGCTAATTCTTTGTTTATAAAATGTCAGAAAATAGTGAAAAATGGCCATCATTACCCCCTAAACCACAAGGCGATGTCTTCAGATGACTTTTCTCCAACCAACAATCCAAAAACCAAGAGGATATTCACTTTAAACTCATAAAGCCACAAAAAACATAAAATCCTCACATTTAAGAACCTTGAACCAGCAATTTCTTTTTACCGTTTTTGCCTCAAAAATGACAATTACAAACTCTTTGTAGATACATTTTCTGTTGATTGACTAATCGATTAATCATCACAGCACTACTACGATATGACCATCATGATACATTCCTACCTACAGCCCTTAAACTAGGGCTGCAACTAGCGATTATTTTCATTTATGCTTAATATGTTGATTATTTTCACGATTGATCGAGACGATCGAGTCTATAAAATGTCAGAAAACTGAAAAAACATGAAGGTGAAGTCACCAAATTGCTTGTTTTCCCCAAAGAACAGTTCGAAACCCCCAAAATATTCAGTTTACAATCACATAAAACAAAGAAAAGTGACGATTAAAGAAAAGTGCACTCACTCACACCAGTCAATAAAGAGAATTTTAGTTGGATAGGTCACTTATGTCTTAATATACTTACCTTGACATGACGTAATCATCATCTAACCTCAGTTATGAATAGACGTTTTTTTTCATTTGCCCCAGTTTCCAGGCTTCAGTGTTTATACATGTTTGATCCACACTATCACAAACAGAATGAACCCATGTGATAATAGCTGTTGCTAACCAACTCGTAAAGCAGCTCAAACAGGTTACTAACAACAGTGCAGCTGCCTCAAGTCCAACCACAAATTGTGGTAAATGGTCTGTGAGATCATATCAAACCTTTAATAGTAACAAAGCAATCAGTCAAAAACACGTTGACGCTATGCATTTTAAAACTGTTTTGGTGCACAAGTGTTGCATGTTTCCTTGTTTTTCTTCTCTTTCTCTCCGTGCAGCAGGCCTGGGTGTGTCTGAGCAGCCTTGAAATGCTTATGAATCCTCGGTAAATAAGTCAGTGGGTGAAAGTTGAGAATACACGCTGCCATATCTGTTATTCAACTCAGGCATTAAAAATAAATACAAGTCACATGGTCAGCACATGGTATTGTTGCCCCGCACGGCTGTTTTTTCTCAGCGCAGGCGAGAAGTCGAAGTGGTTTGGACTTTTTTTTTTTTTTTAATTGCATTAATGTGTGTTGCCTTCAAAGTCAGTTTAACCCTCTGTCTTGGCTTTTCTCTTGGACTGAGCGGCATCGCTGTGATTGGAAAGCAAAAACTGTGTGAGCTCAAACGTAGCAGCTGTATTAGTGGAAATCTTTCCTTGCTCAGTTGTTTGTTTTTTTTTTGTTGTTGTTTCTGTTGATGTTTGTGTGAAAAGAAGCAGAAAATGTTCCCTTGAATAGCACCACAAGATGACACAAGATGTTATTCAAACTAAACTTGATGGTTTATCGTATTTTCTTTCCAGGAACAAGAAATTAAACCGAGTGGACAAATGTTTCACATGTTGCAATGAAATCTGGCTGCTCTTCTTGTCAACTTACTAGGAAATTAACACGTCAGTAGCAACATGATTTACAAGTTCTTGATTTACATACTGTACAGTATCTGACTGGTAGCACGTAACCTCTTGATTGAGTCACGTGTGCCTTCCCAGAATGGTGACATTCAGGCTAACGCAGCACTTTTGACAATACGGTGACTCACAAAATGTTGCTGTTGAAGCATGAGTCTGTCAAAATCAGCCCTTGTCTTTTCACCCTGACTCATCACACCGGGCTCATTTTATTACAGTCTGGTCTGGACAGATTATCACTGGCCAACCCTTGTGATCTCAGCTTCGTAATGCAGCAGGGCAGGTCTCCGGAAGTGAGAGAGTACAGAGTACTCTTTCTAGTAATTGCTCTGTGAAAGACACATCCTCTATTTCCCGGTTCTGCATCCATCTGCTCATAGTGAGGTGAAAATGAAGCGGCTCAGGGTCAGAGACATTCACCGTGATGTTAATTCACATTCACAGATGAATATGTGAGGTTGAGTGTGACGGGTAGATGCTTGTTTCTGCACTTGCGTGTAACCCAAATTCCCATGCTTGTGTCAGGACTGAGAAACTCGAGGCAGTGACTCACGTAGAGCCAGAGGTGAGAAATACAGACAGTATTGCGACAAGCCTTTTTTCACAGAAGACACGGTGTCACAGGTTCATGGGTGTCAATAATTAAATTAATGGCTGAATTAGCTGCTTCAGTTTCAGGGTCCTTGTATTCTGCTTATGTTATTAATAACACCTGTGCTTTTCCTGCAGTGACAAATCAAAATGTCTGCTGTGAAAAAGGCTGATATTGATAACAGTATTATTGTCCATCATGTAATTACGTGAGGATGTTCAGGGTTTTCCCTGGAAAAGTGTTTATCCAAAGCGGTAAGGTAAGCCACCCAGATCCTGATGCATCTCGTCTCTTAATCAATTTAGTGAGTAGATGATGGAAAAGAGTCACAGTCATTAAACATATGGCATCAGTTTAATATCATCTCTGTGCTTTTCCCCCTGAAGGGATAACTGTATGAATTTATACATTTTTTTTATGTTAGCAGAGATGGTGGTTGTTTCAGCGAGGTAGACCACCTAAATAACATGGGAAAAGGCTGTTTTTTTGTATTTTGCTAACATAAAACCCATCTATATGAAAATAGACGAGCACGAGATAAGCAGGTCATGTCATGTGGTCATGTTAATTTGCACTGTGGTGCGTGGAGCATCACATGATGCGTTACTTTAACAAGTCACTATTCCTTTATTTTCTGCACTTGAGTGAAAGTTATTAATAAAATACAATTCAACCAACTACAACACTGTAGTAGTTATCAAAAAGTCAGATTAGGGGTTATATGAGGTTATACATAGTGCGGCAACTGAGGATATTTTTCATATTTTTTTGGTTGATCATTTAGTCTATAAAGTGGAAAATCACATTCATCCAAAACCCAAAGTAACATTTCTAATTGCTTGTTTTTTACCAACCAAAAGTCCAAACCCAAAGATATTCAGCTCACAGTGATATCAAATGGAGAAAAACAGCAAATCTTCACATTTGAGGAGTTGGAAACAGGGTATGTTTTTGCATTTTTGCTGATGATAAATAATTTTAGCAGTAGCTGTATAATTTTTGTCAGGCAATGCAGTGTGTTTAAAATCTGAGGTTAGCCACACACGTTGGATTAAGAAGCAGCCATGATGTATTTAAAGCAGTTTCGGGATGTTATCCATGTCTAAGGTCACAAAGACGAACCATTAAACAGAGCAAACGAACCTTCGGCACACAGCGTTGCCCCTCATAAGCCCATGTCAAGTTGTGGCTTGCACTAAGCCCTGCCTGTCCTGAGGGGATCCCCCTAATGACTTACACTCCATAATAATCCAGCAGCGTGGGCATGCTCACCGGTTTGACAGCTGCCCTATGAGGAATGACATCCACTCAGATTTCCCTGGGGGCGGGGGGGCAAGGGGAGGACTGAGAGCAGGGACAGTCAGCTTTGATCCACCTGTTAACATAGTCGCTCTGCCAACGGCGGTCCTCGGCGCCTGTTGCTCAAGACTTTACTAGGAAACACATCAACCCCCCCTCAGTTCCCTGGAATACAAATACAATCTGTGCAGATGATGCTTTTAGGGATGCTGGATGACTTTGGTCCTGACTGAATGTCTCAACAACCATTGGACTGATTTCCCTGACATGTTGTACAGACATTCATGGTCCTCAGAGGATTGGCATGAAATTTGGTGCAGATGTCTACATCTCTGCAGGATGAAGTGTAGTAACTTTGGAGAGCCTTTAAATTTTCATCTAGCATCATAATCAGCTCAAAATCTTACTTAAGGCAGCTTTAGTTGGTGCGACAACAATGAATATGTGACTTTATTGCATGTCACATTGTGTGAGACGCCTACGATAAAATCTTGGTCACAGTCTGCGTAAGTCTGCACAATATCAGTCTGAGGCTGTCAGATTGTTTGCTGGATGTGTGGTGAATCATAGCGCTACGATGTAAATAGAACCAAGTATATGAAAGCGGAGGCACGTCATCAGCTTTTGATGTTTTTGAAAATGCGGCAAAGTCACACAAACCTCTTTTTCATTGCGTGCCGTGGACGTAAGGAGGAGAACGAGTATGTTTCCCCCTGAACTTTATTTTAAAAACTGCACTCATGAAATGTCACGCCAGGCCAGTGTATCCTGTCATTTCATGTTGTATTCTGTTTTGTTTGTTTGTAGTCGTGGGTCATAGCAGCAGTCACATTTGGACCTAAATTTCTGACTCAGGCTGTCTTTTGTCTCCAAAGCTCCAAATTGATTGTCGCTGGACGTGTCTCACAGCGAGATCCAGGAGCACCGTTTTGGATTGACGACCATGTTTCTCTCACAATTGTCTCAGACAAAATCACACAGTGTAAAGGGGCCTTTTATAGTCCTGTACTTTGCTCGAATGTCACTATTTTTGCAGGTATTCCTACCTCCAACCTCAGCTGTACTTTGTGTTCAGTGCTGATTAGCTAACACACTAAACAAAAATATGTCTGCTAAACCTTAAAGATCACCTCCAGACATGTTTTAATACATATAAAAATATTGTGCATGGATCAATAATGTGTGTCTGATATGTTTTTTCCACAAAAAAACTATAATTAAAATGGCATCTGCTCCTTCTCCCTCATTAAAAATGCCAGAATCTATAAATATGCAAATGTTTAAAAAAGTGTTGGATACAAGATGTCTCCTACTTCACCGTAAAGTCTATTCTTAGTGTTTATGCTCTGGAGGCTTCATGTTTCCACATCATGCTTGTGTAAGTTGAATATTGGACCGGGATTGACTTCCAAACTATTTGTGATGTCACAAATCCTGCTCATAGGCCCCTTTTTAAAATCATATTTTCAACAAGCACAGAGAAACTTTCAGCAGATAAAAGTGAAAACAGCCTTCACCGTTCTACAAGGTGAAGCTCAAACATCAAACTGTAGCAACAAGAAGAAAAACATATTTTTGAGTGTAGAGGGACTTTAACATGCACTGCTGTCGACTGCTCGCATGGCTGCAGACTCGTAGTCTTGTTCAAAGATTGTTGAACATTTCACTTAATTATTTAAACCTATTCTAATAAAAAAGATCTGATTATGTAAAATACCTCAGAGATAGAGAATTACACCTAAAATCATCTGATAAACTTATTTGTGCAGTAAAATAAGATATAATGTGGTATTGTGGTATCTTGTTGCGGCTGCAGAATTGGACACATTTGCATGTTTGTGTCGGAGCAGATGTGTGTGTGTGTGTGTGTGTGTGTGTGTGTGTGTGTGTCGATTAAAGGTTATGCTGGTTAAAATTTGCCCATCTGTACGGGAATAGTAGCGAACTGCAGCTCCTCCTCCTCTCGACACACCATCAGATTTATGAATGGTTTAATGACACCGTGTAACTCACCTTCTCATGTGTGATGACGTGCTGTATTTTACAGCCTGGGCGTCTTTGACCTTGCCTGCCAGATTACATCAAGTAAAGGTAGCGCGCTATTTTCATCCACGTATTTGATAGCTGTTGTAGTAAAAGTTTCACGACACAGCTCTCAGCCAGTGGGGGTGTTTCAAATGAAAATGCAAATTAACGGTGGCACGCTGTTGTTCGTATGAGCTAATCGTTGTGCTTTTGAACACACAAAGAGCAGACGTACTCCTGATACACTCGGGATAAGCTGAATACTCTCTGGTGTTTACAGAGTATCACTAGTGCATGGAGGAAGCCTGTTTATACAAAACAATAGCAGGCAGGACTTGCATAGCACCTGAATGATGTGTTTTAGGTGCCGTTCACTCATTGGTCAGCATCTAGACAAGGAAGCTATTACTATATAGTCTCCAGCTTGCTAATAGCTTGAAGGTAACGTCCACTCTCTGATATACAGTACATACTGTTATCATCAGCCTGTGATATTGAGTGCATTCCTTGAGTTCATTTGAGTGTAAGTGTGGCAGCTGGCATCCAAACTTGAATGCAGATGGAAGAGAGGAAGGAGAAGGAAAGAGCGTGCCTCTGTTAAAATTTTCCACTCGCATTAGCAAATTAATCCAGTAGAGAAAACCTGCGTTGTACCTCTAGTTCAAAGCAACACGCCCTCCAGCTGCACTGCATAGAGCTAAATTGATAAATTGTTCCCTCAGATTATTGGCTTAAGCCCTCAAATCATAAATAAATGTGCGTCTTATACTTACTGCAGTCCCTCAATTTACCAATTTGTGACATTGAAATAATTACTTTGTTTTCTGGTTTGCTTATCCTGTGTTTAAGTCATATTGCAAAGACTATAAATACAAACAGCCAAGTGGGAAAGAAACATTTACGTCAGCCTCCGAGTTGCAATTACATGCAGGGCAGATGGGGAATTTGTGACCGCCATATCTTTCACTCGGCGAACAAAATGCCAAAAGTGTAAACAAAGCAGAGACAAAATGGCTCCAAAGGCACCGTAATCAGCAGTTGAATGTAAATAATATATCAGCAGTAATGTAATTGATATAATTAAAAATGAGATATATAGCCTGCACTATTTTCCATTTAGTTTATCTTGTTAACAAACCGCTGCGTGACATAAGAAAATGGAGAAAAAATCAACAAAACTATGGGAATGAATTATGATTTATTAAAAAAATGTTCCCTCCTGACATCACTTTGTATCTCTTACTGCAACATTTTGCAGATTTACTGTAACCGGTTGAAAACTGCACCTGAACTGTCTGAATCCAGTCCAAATCTTCTTGTCACAACAGATCCACACTGACACTCCTCTCCAGTATTGTGAAACATACAATAGGACATTATACAAAATGTAGGAACAACAACAACAAAGGAAACCTGTGGTGCAGGTTCTGTTGTCTTTAAGTAGAGCTGTCACATAGATGGCTTTAATTGCTTCTGGGCCTGTATTACATCCATGGGATTACAGAGCATTACATGATGGTTTATTGCAGCATCTGTCAATACAGAAAGCGGTTTACCGCCTTCCTCTTTCATTATAGGAGGAGGTGTTGACGTCTAGATTTCTTACTGTATGATTTCTTGCCTTTTGGCTCTAAGGGACTGTCATCAAAACCTGACATTTACCATACTTATGTTTTATACTATAGTTTTTTTTCTGCAATGAGACTCCATAGTGGTTGTACTGGAAATGTTTGGACAGTTAAAGGGGACATATCATGCTTTTTGTAATTTTCTGTCATTTATATACTGTTATGATGTAAGATGTCTATGTTAAATACTCTCCGCAAGTCAAAAGCCAGGGCTTGAGCTGGCCAATCAGAAAAGAGTGGGCTCACTGGGAGGCGGGCCTTAAAGAAACAGGAGCTAAAACGGCCTGTTTACTTACAGGGTGCATAAAGAGCCAGTATAAAATAAATAAGCAGTTTTTTAAAAAACAAACAAACTGTAAATCATGCAAAGATATTCGAGTAGAGCCCCAGAATAAAAATATAGACCTGGAAATGTGCATAATACATCCCCTTTATAAAACACATGAGGCAAATACACCATGAAACAACTATTCAGGTCCCGAAATGCAAGTTAGTATTTAGAATATTTTTTTATTTTTACATTAAACTAGTTGTTTTTCTGTGGCTGTGCATGGACAGAAACCTTCCACAGACTAAGAATAAATCCGCTAATGCATCAGGTCCACAATGAAACATTATATATATAAATATATTCTCATATCCCTGTGAGCTACGAGCTGTGGTGTGAGCTGAATTATAGCCAAACAACAGAACAGATGGCGTTCAACCTTTCAGGCTCCATCATGAACAGGCCTCACACCAAGAAGTGCAACAAATTATGCTTTTATACCTGAGTTATTCAGCCTATAAACATTTTCATATTTCAATATGCAGCTCACGAAGATGTCAGAAATGTGACCTATCACCTGGTTGTGAAATGTGACCCGTTCTGCCAGCGAGGCCTCTGGGGGTCATCAGATCTGACGGGATATACAGAGAGGTAGTTGTCAGCGTTTTCCACTCCAGCTGCGTGAAATGGAGCCACCCGGACTTTCTGCCGGTCGGACCGGAGAGCTGGCATGAAAAGGAATCCTCTAGGATTGGCTGACATGTCTGGAGGCTTTCGCGGAGCTGTCATAGTAGTTCACATCGCATGACATCCGTGCCTCAGAGGAGCATGTCGCACCAGTTCAAGTGTTGTCTACACACAGTCTGCAAGATCTTTGAGAGACAACAGTTTCCCCCGAGTCATCTTTTGACATGAGTGTGTGGAAATGATTACTGTTTAAATATAAAAAGTGTGGAGAAGGGTCTGGCATTTATCACACAGAGAACAGAGGTCTTAACAGTTCCATTTGGATTTTACATAATTCAAACTACAAAATATCATCACCATGCATCTCTCTTCATTCATCACTGTCTGCTACTAGAGTTTCTGTCTCTTTCTCCACTTGCAGTTAAATAAAGTAAAAAAAAAATCTCTTTGAGACTCTTAAATACAACATTTTGTGATGTGTTGTTCTATTTGCTCAGGATAACTGGCAAAATGTAGGGCAGTGTAACATCACATTAAGGTATTTTTAGCTCAGCAACAATTGGAGCTTGATAACAAAAACTTAAATGTCAGGTTTCGGTTTTCAGCCCTTCAGTGTTAAAAAGCATCTGTCTACACTTGCCATTGTGCGCAAAGATTCAACAGTGTGTTAAAATCATTAATGGTGAAGTGAGTTCAAAAGTCCATGACGCAACAACTAAACCACAGCAGGGATTAAGAATAAAAAGGCATTGATGTAGGTTGAATGAAAGGTGTAAATATGCCTTCGAAATCTGGTTTGTCGAGCAGAAATTTGGCTTTTTAACCAGCTTTCTTTAATTATTATTATTATCTATTATTATATCAGAAGGATGACAATAACTAGGTTGAGAGCAATTTCCCTGATTTCGCACATTAAATTTACTAGTCATGGTGACAACTACTGTGAATAGAGTCCTCTGTGATACTGGAGAAGTTACGCAAGCCTAAAAAAAAAAAACCTGTGTGATGTCATCAGGGTTATTTTGGCTTGAGGTCTGAGGCTAAAAATTAATAACACAAAGTTAATAGTATAAAATACAAACAGAAGGCATAGTGGAAGTAGCAGTCATAGTGAAAGACATTGTAAAAGACAGTGAGAGTGTAATGAAAGTGAGTTGCATTGTGGGAAGTGTAGGATTCAGTGGTTTTTGGAGCTTTACTGATACCAAGGACTTAAATTTAGAATATCTCATCTTATGTTGTTGAATTTTGACCACTCTTTTTTTTTAAAAATCTGTTTCTTAACTCTATGGAGGCTTGATACTAAATAGCTGGAGAAACTATTTAACACATGGAGTCATATAACAATAACTGTTCTGCCTTTATTTTGTATACCCGTCCGTCATCTGTCACTCTTACTTTTCGCTTTGCTTTATGAAAGATCCCACCACCACCTCCGCCTTCCTCAAACCAATGCTGTCCTTTCATTAACCCCACCAGCGCAGTGCCAGTTTGAACTGGTTTAACATGTTGCTTCTTATCCCCCATACCATCCTGGAGCACTACAGCTGTACCAATTGGTTTTGTAGCATTTTCCATTTTTGTATGTATTTATGTATTTGTGGTATTTCTTGATTTGGAGCGTGTTTTCTTAATGTTTGTGCTTTCAGCCTTAAAATATGTGAAAAGATGAAAATAGTGTTGACCACAGTATCTCCACTACATGCTGCTGTGTGACTATCAACTGGTAGATATTAATTATCACACCTGCCACCTCATATGCCGCCTTCGCTTCACTTAAACAGGGTTCCCTGCCTTCACCACTACATAAGAAAGGGACCAAAAACAGTACATAATCATAAATATATATGTATATATATATTTATGTACAGTCTATGATTTCAACCCATGGACATATACATATTCACCAGATTATCGGGAGAAATCTCAAAGGGAAGTGCAGTGGCTTCGTATATATAATAATGCATATAAATATATACATCAGCTCTTGAATGACACATGATGCATAACAGTGGGAATTTATCCAAGGGTGGAATTTTCCTGTGTTGTGAATCTAGTCATATGACTCTGATTCACTCATATTCTAAGTTATAATAATAGTCTCTAAGCCCACTCTAGTTCCTGTCATTTGTCGTAATGTGAAGCCTTTAAATATTTTATTTTAGCCTTCCGCCGTCTGCTCTGAGTGCCGACTGATTCCCACACAGTCTGCTGATTTAAAAGGATTGTTGCACAAAGCGAAGAGGCTGTAAAGTCATTAAAGGTACAGTTATGGTCAGCTAGCTGTTGCTGTTGAATGTGAGTGTGTCACCCTCCCCCTGCTTCAAGGCGAAGGGCAAGGTCCTCCCCGTCCCAACAACAGCTGTTGCGGTGTTTATATGCGCGGGTCGACACTTTGATCAAAGAACATCAGCCCTAAAACGTTGCACAAACCCTACTGAGCACTCCAACCTCTGCAGGAAGGTGAGAACAGGTTGTGCTAAGCCTTTATAAACATGACTATCCCTGCAAAGACCTCTCTGTTTTAACAACCAATAAAGTAGGGATACTACTTGAAGCTTCATATACACATGCTTCCACTGCTTCAAAGGGAGCTTTCTTTACTTTGTTGACCAGCTGATATGAAAACTCTCTGTGTCTGCAGGTTTCAAAGTGTAGATTCATTCCTCGGCACTTCAACTTCGACGGCTCGTATCTTGACCTTTGAAACCAAATATGGATATCTTTGTGTGTGTGTGTCAAATATGCACATAAAAGGGAAATAGCAACCATAAATCTCGTGGAGAAACATTAATATTTTTTGTTTAAATGTGTTGGACCTTATTTTGTTATAGGAGTTTGCATAAAAGTTAAACTATGCATTTTATTTCAGGGCTGTTCAGACTTGCTTAAGGCTGAAAAACATGTATTATCTCACATGTGAAAACATCCCGCCAAAAGTCATTGCATTGTATGATATGATCTCTATTTCTATCTTTATTCTACGGCTCATAGCCTCCCTGTACTAAACCAGTGAAGCAATGAGAAGATGCATGCGGGAAATTCGCAGTAACTTTGACACTTATTTCAAAACAAAGTGCTGCCCTCACAGCTCAGGTGTAAATCTGTCAATGAATGCAAACAATTTCACTATGATTTTATTGAAAGGAAGATGCAGCGTGGAAACACAGTCCTGTGTAAAAATATTCACATCAAATATGAGCAGACATGAAGTCCTGATTTTTATGAAGTCCAGTGTCTTTGCATGAGGCCTCATCATTTACCTAAAGCTCTTCTCCTCTTCAGCTGAAATAACATCCAACTTATGCTTCGTTGTCTCTGTTTTGGCAGACACAACCCGATTTGCATTGAGAATTTGAATTTGTTGTGTTGTTTATGCAGTTCGGGAGGCTGAAAGTAAAGCAGGTTACTCTCATGCAGGAGCCACAGAATAGAATTAGAAGTACGTCCCAGCAGCCGTCAATCAGGAAGATGCCTGATGAATTAAAGATGGAGCCGGTGAATAGAAAGCCCCAAAACACCTGAGCTGCACAGTGATTATCTGGGGCTTTAGCTGCCACTGAAGACACACAGAGGTCATGTCCTCTGTCTGTTTTTCTGGGAGTATGGGAACCTGAAATGCAGTTTTGAAAGACAGATGCCATATTTTGCAAGCATGGTCAACTAAATTTGACTATTTTTAAGCGCAGAAAGATGAAGAATGACATCCCGTCATCGTTTAGTCAGACATTGTGTCTATGTCATCGGTTTTCTATCTGAAGGAAGGGGGTGATGTGCAATATCTGTCCTGTCAACATCATTTTCAGTCGACACGGGAGCTGTGGTTGCTAGGAGCAGTTAACTTCATTTTTTATCACGTTGATGGAAGAAATATGCAGAATTAAGAGTTGTTATATTTGTAAGTGGGCATACAACAACCTGTACAACTTCGTTGATTGCGCGCTTGTTGCTTTTCATCTGTTGCCATTCAGTATGTGTGTCTGACACAGGAAGATGACATTTTAGTCCCACAGTCAAAGCTCTTATCGGTGCAGTTGTTTTTCCAACCAGGGAACCTATTTGAAGAAATTGTAAGGTGAGGGGAGCGATCCAGAGGCCACAATTTCTCAAGTCTGTCTTATAACAACAGTCAGGTGTCCATATAAACACTGAAAGAGGTTTTCCTCGCTGTAATCATTCCTCCTGTTCATACTGGCTATTAAAAGATCCCCTTCAAATGTGCTTTCAGTATAAGTGATGGAGGCCAAAATCCACAGTGTGTCCACACAGCCTTTTTGTAAAAAAATGCATTTAAAAGTTTATCTAAAGCTTATATGAGGCGTCAACAGACTGAGCTAGTCATATCAAGTGGATATCTGACACATTTACAGTTTTTTTTAACATCAAATTCCCTCTTTCTGTTTCCCTATTGAGCTGCAGTGGAAGTACAGTAACAAAAAGAGGAACTTTAAAAAAAGAGGAACACTAAAAAAACAGTAACGTTGAAAGATGTCTACTGGATTCGACTGATTTGGATGGCTGAAGCTTCATATTAGATTCAGATAAACTTGATTTTAGCCGCCATTATTTACATTATAAGTGTATTATGAGGGGATCTGTTAATGGTCAGTATGAACAGGAGGAATGATTACAACAAGAAAAACATGTATCACTGTTCATTTGGGCTCCTGACTGCTGTTTCAAGACAAACTTGAAAAATTGTGAACTAATCCTTTAACTGGACAGTGTTATTCAAACTAAGTGCATGTTGGAGGGACTGTGCCTGAAAATTTCTGGAAACCTTGTGAAACTGACAATCATGTCGACCTTATACAGCGATTCACCAGATGTGTGGAGTTGGAAAAGTCTGGATCGTCTCTCTTTCTTTTATCCTTCACCCAACTACTTCTGTCATTTTTGAGTATGCAGTTTAATCCCTGGTGGAGAGCAGAAACCTCTCAGACAACAAACAGCTTTTAGATCATTATGTTCAGAAACTCTGGAACATAAAGCCAGAAGGGAAACAAATAGAAAAATATACAAACTTTTCCTTCTTCCTGGTATTTTTAAAATCCTGTCTACAGCCTTGGTGACAACAACACACTCAACACACACTTGATGTCTCATGCAGAAACAATGTGGACAGGTAGGCGGGGGTTTGATATGTAGACAGACCAACCCCCCCCCCCCCCACGTGGTGCTTTCACAGACACTCCTATTGAGCTCTGTCTGTAACGTTACACAACCGTTAATGGGCACCAAAAAAGAAAAGCAGCTTGCTGTCTCCGTGCATGTCTGCCAACAGGCTTTTGTTTGAACACGTGCTGAAGAGCCAGCTCAGGTTGACTCTCGCTTCCCAGCTTTAATCCCCCCTGCAAGATAAACGCCACATGGTTAAACACAACTCTTTTCTACTCCGTCATCGTATTAATATCTACTTTCCTTTAGCGTTCCTCTCTGTTTTTCCTCATGGGTCCTTCTTAACAAGCCACTTGACTAATTGAAGCCTATAAACACAACAATAGCTGTGAGAGAGACAAAACTTCTGCTTAACTGCATTCTTACACCCCTCTTTAATTGTTTTCTCCTGCTTGACTATGATGTTTTCTTGCTCCTGCCTTCAGCAATAGGTGGGGGGGGGGGGGGGGGGGTGAAGCTTTTAACTGTTACTCGCTGGCTACTGTGGCAAATACTCAATAAGCCTTTACGCTGTTTGCCAAGTGTTTTGAGCTTTTACCCTGAGTCACCTCTTTTGCTTGCCTGAAAGCTGTACTGCAGTAACCTCTGCCGGAGGTGCGGTCGGTGGAGCTCGCATAACACACACATCCGCTGTGTTTGTAGTAGTAATGAAGCAAGCAGTGTGTGTGGATTTACTAGCATGAATTGGGTAATCCAGTGGGCAGAAATTATACCGCTTTATGGAGAAGTTTATTACTCAGACGGACTCTGCCAGACCCGGTTAGCTTTTCCAAGAACACAGTCAATTGTAGATGTTTTTAAAGAAACGGGGCGGGGAGCCAGTTTCAGGTCGAGGCAAACACAATCACACTTCTTTTAGCAGCCGAGTCAGAACTGCTGTTTGTATTCAAGGAACTGCACTAAAAAAAGGGCCCAATTGCAAAACACTCCATCCTTGTTTTGTAAACCTTCTCCTCTCTCTCCGAAAGTCCTCCGCTGCCAAAATTGCGGATGTGTGACTGAGTCAGTTTCTTATAAGTGAAAGTGATCGTAATGGAAATGGAGGCCCAGTTTGGATTTTGAAGCCTCAGTGAGACAGCAGCCCAGACCAAATGTCAAGCCTTGGCCCGAACACTGAATGCTCACAGACTTTTAAAGTGATGTCATCAAGTGCCTGAGTGCGAGGAGCTGCCAGGGCTCCAAAAACGTCAACGTGGAATGAAACAGCACTTTGTGGAAGTGCAAGTTTCATATGTTGTGTAACAGAGTCTGAATATATTGTCTTTAGTAATGTTGTTTGAACAGATGAAAATATGGCTGCAACTTATGTTTTCATAATCGATTCATATTTTTCTCAATGAAGCAATGAATTGTTTTGGTCTATAAAACATTAAAACTGTGAAAAATGTCCATCATAATTTCCTGGAGTCCACGTTGACATCAACAAAACCCAAATATATTCAATTTTATGTAATTAATGGACAAGGAAAAGCAGCAAATTCTCAAATTTGAGAACCTAAAACCATCAAATTTGGCATTTTTGCTTACAAAAGGACCTAAACAAGTTGCCAATTAATTCTGTTGACTAATCAATTAATCATTGCAGCTCTAGATGAAAACATATCAACATAACTCAGGCTTTTATAAAAAAACAAGACTTTGAATCTGCTGCCATGTTAACATGTAGCAGGTATCATGTTTACCATGTTCACAATCTTAGTTCAGATTTTATTTGCAGGTATTTTGACCTGATGATGGCGTTACATGAAAAGTCAGGAAATCCTCAAAGTTATTACAAGTCACCCTGAGGGGGACATGAATATGTGTGCCAGATTTCATGGTGATCGATCCAACATTGGCATTATTTAGATTTTCCAGTCTGGACCAAAGTGACGGACCAGCTGACCCACAGACAGACATTGACATCCCCAGAGCTTACAAGCGTACCTTAAAAAAGGTTTTGATAATTTTAGACTTCCCCTGTGATCCCCATTTGGAACATTAGTAAGCTCTAAATTCCCCCAACAAAGTCTTCAGGAAGTATTCAGATCCTTTATTTAAGTAATAGTAGGGATATAGTTATAGTAGATACTATAAAGTAAAAATGCTCAAAAGTCTTGAATTTCAGCAGTATTTGTAAAGCAAAAGTACATGAAGAAGGAATATATATTTTATAAGTTCATCATATGTTTTATATACAATAGCTGTCATTAATATAGTGGAGTATGAAGTACAGTATTTACCTCTGAAATGTTGTGGAGTTGAAGTATAAAGTTACACAACATGGAAACTTTAGTCAAGTAGAGGCAGTACAAGTACCTCAAAAGTGCAGTACTTGATTAAATGCACTTAGTTACCACTGACTTCTGGAAAATATGCATGAAGGGCTCAAAATGTCTGTTCGGGAGCCGTCGAGCACTGTGGGAAAACTCAGAGCCGTCATGGACTTGAGTCAAAGTCTGTAAGTCTGGACATTGAGACGGGTCCAGCATTTAAAAAGAGCATCCTGCTGTTCAAAAAGGACGATGGGAGGGACGTCAGTTAGGGAGGAAAAGAAGTTTTACCTGGTTGCAGTGGCAGAGAGGTGGGATTGTTGAAAAATCTGTCAGTGTTATTCAATAAGCTGCTGTACCATCAATCAGTCCCTCAGAGGAGGGAGAGAAGAGAAGAAGCATTGATGATTTTCTCCAATTATGACTCCGCATGAATCTGTAGCTCAGCAGAGGCTGTAAAATGAGTAAATCAGGCTATTAGCTGCAACGTGAAGGAATTTTCCAGCATTTTAGTGAATCTGCATGCTGCTCCTGCAGGACTGGTGATGTGCAATGTGAGAGACTGTTCCAGCATATCAGATCGATTGATCACACTGTTTCCTGTAAACAATAGGTGATTAGAGCCGACATAATCATTTAAATGAGTGACAAGAAAGCAGAATAAGATACTTTTGGAAGCACATGAAGTATTATATGCAGCTCTTCATCCGTGCACAAACAAATTTTAGATGGGGGACGGCAGACTGTGTTGCTCTATAGGAGTCTTAATGAGACAGGACCCCCTTTTGATCTGAGGGCTGTTTGCTTTATTAAAAATGACGCACACAACAGTTCAACCTTTTAACCTTGGACTCCCCTGGAGAGAGGAAGGCAGGCCTCTCCACAGGATTATAAATATTCATCCCAATAAGTAATTGAATGTTTTATTCAGGCAGAAATTTTAATTTTGTTAAAACAGATGAGTGTTTTGTCAAATAACGCCTGGATTATTGGAAGGATTAATGTGAAGTGATGCATGAGTATTTGACACAATTCAAATAATACTATGTGAAATAAGGATCATTAACTCACTAGATTGTATTTTTCAAGTTTTGTATTTTCTATTATGGACATATCATCCCACATACACAACTATTACATATCCTGTCTGTCATTTAAACTGAGCACAAATTGCAATGAGAAGGGTCTCAGAAAGGGAACCCATAGATGAGTACACACAAAAACAATCTATTATAAACTTATACACATATACACAAAACTGTATTATTATAAGGTCCATATTTATCAAGATTCAAATGTCTTCCTCTTAAAATAGTTCCTGCATCAAAATTCAAACAGGAAACCAATACCATTTCCTCATATTAGCTTATCAAAGATATATTAGTATCAGCGTATATGTCTGCTAATAAGTAAACATGCAACTTTAAAATGCTTCCTTTAAAGTACATTTCCGACCCAAACTCCTCACTTCATCAGGTACAGAGGTTTATGTTGATGTTAAGAAATGAATATTGGAACTCTCAAATAGCTGTAACAGCCTCTAAAACTCTCTCATGCTTTATTCTTGGGGTTAATCTTTGATATTATGAAATGTCTTATCAGGTTATAATTTATTCTAGAGCTTAATCCACCAGTGTGAAAGAGTTGACAAAATAGTATATTTCCAGCACATGGTAATGCAAATCATAGCTCCAATAGGAAAAGAGTAACACACTTTTTTTTTTCTTTTCTCCATGTGAATTTTAAATGTTTCATGATGCGTGCACAGGGAGGAAAAATCAATAACTTTAAAAAAAAAAAAAAAAGGTTATAAATGTGCAAAAACAACAGCGCCAGCATAAAAATGATACTTTATTGAGTTGTGGTGCATCAGTTGTGATTGTGACATTGCGAGTTCGACTCAGTCGACCTTTGTTTCGTGCCCTCCCCTCTCTTTTACATTTGCTCTGTAAAATCAGCACAACTCTCATCAGAAAGACAGAACGATCAGATAAATGATTAATTACGGCTGCAGGTAACCGCCAGTGATTATTTGAGGTGAGAAAAGCCAGAACAGAAAATGCTGAGGAGATAACAGAGTCAGATAGGATTTATCTCGCTAGATTAATCAGTTTTAACCTCACACACATAGAACCAGGTGGTTTCTGCGGTGTGATACGGTGAAGGTGTTGTTTCTCCACTATAGGGATTTCCTATTTACTATTCTCATGTGCCTGCAAGCCCAGATGTTGGTCCACATACTTATCAGATAACACCTACTACTCATATTCGTCATAATAGATTATGAGACGGAGAGTTACACATTTCACCCATGAATGATAAAAACAAGGTAAATGCTTGTGGTCAGATATTGGATTTCTGTTTTGTAAACATCATTTTAGTCTCAGCTTGGAAATGAATCTTGTCTGTGCTCCATTAAGCACATAGATGTAGTGAATGTCAGTCAAAGGGCTCTTATCTCATCTGTCTTAAGAGGTTGAGCGGGAAAAGGAGTAAACACACAGTGTAGGTATGCAGATAAAACGGGCTCTTAGTGCCTTGACCTTGTGCATTTTCTGTCCACTTGAACACAGGAATGTTTGATTGATTGAAATGTGTGTGTGTGTGTGTTTCAGCTCACTGACTGGTTTGCATGGAAAGAGGTTTTGTTCAGAGTTCAGAGCAGATTTATGGGAGTGCACAGATTCATCAGAGTTATGCTTAAATGGCAAATGTGTTTGTATGTCTGGAAAAACTCAGTGTCAAAAGTTGCCCTCTAAACTATGATCTAAACTAGGAATCAGGAAAATGTATGTTTCTAATGCAACAGGGAAGATTAAACACAGATGGATTGAGAAGTTTGGCACATTTTGTTAATAAAAAAAGGGATTTTGTAAATAAACAGGTCTAATTAAACCAAGATGTTGAAAAAGTTACTGTTTTAGTGTTGATACTGAAACTGAGGTATCTCATTGGCACATAGAAGAAGAAAGACGATATATTTTCACTTTGATGTGGTTCAAGGAAATAGCCTAATTTCTTTTAAAAGCAATTTTTAAATGAATTCATGCCTTTTGAATTGGAGTGACTCTTTGTAAATAAGAGGTCTGTATTCCTCAAACTAAAGTATTGAAAAAAGTGAGCCAGTTTTAATACTGGTACAAACCAAAGGGCTCATACTGGCACCAGTATTGAAATATTTCCACTGATTCCCAGCTTGGTTGTAAGTATTTGAATGATGTTTTATCCATTAAATAGTAAGTTACTCAAGACTTTTGCTGCTTAAAATGATTGAAAACTAAACCTAAAGAGGATTCAAAGCTTATAAAATGTTTTGGACTGTCGGACTCAAAGTGTAAATTAGTGTGAAACTTCTTCACACATCAGCAGACACATGTGTGTAATACATAACACTTATACATATGTGTTCACACCTGTACCACCCCTCCATCCTTAACATAACATGAGAGAATAACTGGTAAAAGCTTTATATAATGAGGCTGTTCAACACTTCCCATGCTTATCACGTCCCGCTCAGGGCAGCTCCCGACTTCTTGAATGCAGTTGTGGCTTTGGCATCACTCTCTCGCTGGCCTTATAAATTTGCAGCTTTGTCACATTGACAATGGGAAGGAGGACAGTAAGGCTAGTGTAATCTTGAAGCCCTGGTGCAGACTAAAGCACGCTACAGATGATTACCTCTCGACTGCAAGCACAAAACCGAATGCTGAATTTGAAAGACACAACATCTGCAGCAACCAAACATTTTCTAATCTTTTGTGAAGGCCTCACAATGTTCATCATGTTTCCAGTTACGTAAAAAAAAAAACACAGGCGGGTTGTGGACTCGATCAAGGCTGGCTCCTCTTTGTTGAAGAGTTTCTTTTTAGCTGGAATACAAGCTTTTTTTTTATTAAAAGCTGGGCCTCATTTTCGGTACGACAGTAAGAAATAAAACTATTCTCTCCTGCTTTTGAATTATCAGCAGAACCTTATGAAAGAGGCTCAACAACTTTCCCTGCTTTCACCATGTTTAGACTATGTTGTGTCCTGTTGCTGTTTGTTTTGCCTCTCTGTATCCATCTGTTCCTCGCTGCTAACCCGCCTTGCTCTCCTGCATTCCTCTTTGTGGGAAGCTTAAACTGTTCCATGAGAAAATGAACAAGTGAGACATGATGAGGGCTGATCTGTCTAATATCTGCTCGTGAGCCACGTGCGACCTTGTTGATGCTTTGAAAGAGGTCGAACCTTTTCATACTTTGGAAAGTCAAGATCCCGGCGGCAGAGCAGGTCGTTTAATTTAGATAATGTGAGATATAAAGGACGTTAATCTGAGAAATGCATGGCTTTCTCTGGTTATTTATCACTCACATTAAGATATACTGTCACTTAAAGGGGAACAGAGAAGGTTGAGTCGCACATTTCCTGTCACGGCCGGTGCCATCACGTTATTCTTCACGCTGAGCGGACACACCGCACACCATCTGAGACATTGACCTGATTGTGTGCTGCACATGTGACACCCTGGGGCGACAGAGAGCGAGCCGTGTAGGCAGACTGTGCAGCTGTTCGTGTGGCTGGTGAAGGTCAGCAGACGGTCAGTGGCTCAAGGCCCTGATACTGACGGGACAGAAGGATAGTGAGAATCGGCTTGTCAAGTCTGGTTCGCTTTGTAGTTTGCTGAGTAGCGCGATGGTGTAAAGAATCAGTGGTTTGTAGATGATAAAGGACGGCTGGTAAAGATACAGTATGTCAATGAGACAAGATAAAAGTTCAAATCATTAGTTCATATTGCAGCAAAATGTTTTTTTTAAAATCTTTTTTAGAGAGACTGAAGACGAGCTCCCAGGTTTCGTGGTTAAAACCTGGCAGAAACAATTAGAGAGTTAAAAAAAAAAACGCTGTATTGCAGAACCAATCCAAAGTCTTTAAGGCGGCCCTTTGTATTTGAGGGGTGACGTTGCAGGTAAGGCTTGTCTTTGAAAGAATGTAAGGGGTGTAGGTTTATTAGTGGCCATTCTCGCCGCTGTTCAAACAACTACCATGCATTTAGAAATCCTCAGACTTCAGTAGGCTGAGATCTGCGATTGTCTGGTATCGCAAGACTATAAAGGACCAGTGTGGAGGATTTAGTGGCACCTAGTGGTGACGTTGCAGATTACAACCGACTGAATATGCCTTCCCTCCCCCTCCAAGTGTGAAGAAGAACCTACAGTGGCCGTGAAACTTACAAGAAACGCAAAAGGCCCTCTCTAGAGCCAGTGTCAGGTTTGTCCGTTCTGGGCTACTGTAGAAACATGGTGGTGCAACATGGCAGCCTCCGAAGGAGAGGACCCACTCACTATGTAGATATAAAGGGCTCATTCTGAGGTAATAAAAACACAACGATTCTTATTTTCAGGTGATTATTCACTAATTAAAACATACTCATGAATATTATATTTAATTTCTGCCAAGTCTGTTCCGCTAGATGCCACTGAATTCTACACACTGCAACTTTAACATCGGAGACATTCGTCCACTTACTAGTTTTTATCAGTGCTTCCAACAATATCTCATGGTCTTCATCAGCAGATAGAGATTAAATTCACATTGTCAATGACTTTGACCCCTTCCTTGCCAATGCTTGTGCTCACATGGTTATAAATCTTGAAAAATCTGTTTCATCCAGAAAACCAGTAAATATTCACATTTAAGAAGCTGGAGGCAGACAATTCTAACGTTTTGTCTTGAAAAATGACTCAAAATGAGTCGATTACCAAAATAGTTGGTAATTGATTTTCTGTCCATTGACTAATCGTTGCAGCTCTCGAATCAAACAAAACATATTTTCATTGTTGATTAATATTAAAAAAAAAAAAGTGTTTAAATTGCTTGTTTTTTCTGGCCAACATGCACTTAAACTCAAAGTATTCAATTCATCATGATGTGATATGAAGTAAAGCAGGCAAATTGTCACATTTCAAAGTTTGAGCCAATCAGTGCTGATTATGTTTTATTTTAAAATTATAATTATTAAATATAATTATTACTCATTAAGGTGTAAATTGTCATTGAGCTGCTACTTCATCTAAAATGCAAAGTGTCAAATAACCCAAAACCACATAATATATGTCACTGTTACAACTTCTGACTTTGTTGGCTTTGCAGGAAAAAAAGGGTGGCCTACAAAGCTCAAGAAATGAAAATTTCAAGATTGCATAAAGATTCTACAACATTTTTATGGTATTTTATTTATTTATAAGACATAAGACCACCAACCGTACCAGTCAAACGTTTAGACACACCTTCCCATTCACTTCAATGAGAAAATGTATCCAAACATTTAATTAATTAAATTCAGAATTCTCATTATCATATTTTTGGTATTCACAAGTATCTTTATTCAGAACACATTACTTTTTCAGTAACAGCAGTATGCAGTTGTGTCTAAATTGAAAAGGGTGCATCTGTTCTCCTCACTCGCACATCCACATTTCAGAGTTAGAAATGATTTTCTCTACGTCTCCTCTCGCATTTTCCACAACATTTTGATCCAACTCTTTGATGCTGCTCCTCTTTGATGTCTGTGAAATCTCCGAGAGAGAAAGCACAAAGCGACAGAGAAAGAAGCCTGCTCTCATTTACATACAGTACACCAACCTAGGGAGCATCGAGTACAGCGTAATGCAGATTAATTGGGTGTAGCTGTTTCTGTACCAGACCTACTTCTTAAATATTTATGTGGTGCGGCGTATCAGCTCATTGTGGAGGTATGAGGTGTAGGAAGAGGCCCGGTAGAGGCGAGATACCGACGTGTAGGAGACAAAGCTCTTTGTCGCTATCAGACTTGGACCCACACACGGTCTCAGACAAAGGCACTCTTTCATTTAAGATGCCTCCGCAGGGAGAATCGCACTGAAAGAGCTGCGGTACTGTAGTTCAGTTCTCCTCTACCTCTCTGCTAATCCTCCCGCTGTCCTTTCTCCCTCTGGCTGACTCATCAGGCACCTTTTCTCATTTTGAGATAATTCGCTGGCCTTGTGCCACATGTAAAATAGATCCCACTCTGAAACCCGGCTATAAAACTGCCACTGCAGATGGACCAGCCGGCGAAGATTTGCTCTCCTTGTGTGCTTATAGAAAAGCCAATTCAGCACTGCACAGAAAGCATGGCGTGTCCGTTAACAATATACAGCATAAACAGCCAGTTGCAAGTGTGCCCTCATTGATATAAATAGGGTGGACATAATATTAGAAACACCTCTAAGTATAATGCAAAACAGTTCAACAGCACCACAAACCACAGCCTCCAAAATGACCACAAAGTTAAATCAACACCTTTCTAAAACGGTTTCTGGACATTTTAACCTTCATGAAGGTACAGCTGAGTGTACTTTACTGTATATGAAATACAAGCTTGAAGATATAAGTACATCCAAATGCTCTTTTAATTCAATTTTTTTCCGTTTCTATTGTATTATATGTAACACTTAATATAAGTTCAGTCTTTTTTACTAATTTGTTTTCTTTTCTCTTATTTTTTCTTCATTTTCCTCATGTGAATTTGTCTCTGTGTCTTTTAAAGTCTATAGTTTTGTCACGTGTTATCTCAGTGTATCTATTGACCCCAGAAAGACAAGCAACCACATTAGCAGAAACTAATATAGATAAACAATAAAAAGAAGATGGCCTAACTGAAACATCTGCACATTTTGCTCTTCTGTACTTAAAACAGATCCAGCTGGTGTCCTTTGTTGCATATCATTCCCCATCTCTCTTTCTTGCTCTTCTCATTTCCTGTGAACTGTCTATTGTAATATCTCAAATAAACAAGACTAGGTCAAAACCTAATATATGGCTGGATCATGTATGAAACGCTAGAGGGCTTTCAATTTGAAACGACAGATACAGGAAGTGCGCCAGGCTTTGACTGAAACAAATTTGACAGAGGGCCTTTCTCAATACCAAGTACACCAAGTTCAAACTTGCGTATTTGCTAGTTCAGACATGGCAAGTTCAACTCAGGACACGAACTTCTGAGGACAGGAGGACGCGGTACGATCATTCTGCATTTGGAACGGCAGCTTACTTGCTGACAGCAGCAGCTCAGCTTCGACACACCTACCCGACTGTACTGTGACAAAATAATCTCAGCTATAAAGCTCCTGTAACACAAAAAAATAACCTCATTGACAGACAGATGCAGTAAATTATGTTATTCAGTCTGTAATGTAGCTATGATAAAATCTTAACTGTTATGTAGCTTAGTAAAATAAAACGAAATTTAATTTAGACTGATCTGTTCCTTTTTAATACATTTATAGAGCCCCAGAGGCTGCAATTGTTAGATTTCATCTGTGAAACCAACATTTATCTTCCAAAAGGAATCATATCATACAGCAAAACGCTACGGAGACATTAGAGCCGGCGGTAAATCACCAAAGAGCTGCGCAGATCAGCTCATCTGATCATGTTCTCCCCGGGATGACGATGGACGTTAACCGGCCGATCATCTCAGGAGTCGGGCTGCTAGCAGCTAAAATGACCGACTCTGAACTTACATATGTCCCTAAGTGTGACATTTATCTTTTACCCATGGCATCCCAGTGGATTGTGGGTAATCTGCTGTGCTTATTAATAAGAATCTGGCAGGATCCGACAGAGTGTGAAGACGCCAGTGTAAAATGAGATGCACAGGAATAACTTGTGTGGTGGGATAATGGAGAGGTTCATGTGACAGATCCAGTTTTACCCGGCTCAGATGAAGATTTAGCAAACATCAGAATAGAAGTTGGTGTTGTTCTGACATGAACACACAATCCCTAAATCCACCTCCCTTCCCACAGCCAATTGGAGCCCAGAATCCAGAGTGCTTGTTTACCAGTCTCACGCTACCATGACCAAGCATCAGACCCCGCTATACCCCTGGGACGGGGACGCTGGGACAGGGGACCGAGTGTTTCTCAACATCTGGAGAAAGTAAACAACAGCCGAACCCTGAGGCCGCAGAGAAACTTGACATGATTCCTTCTTGACAGCTATCGAAGCAAAGGAATTCCCTCTGCTGACAGCGAGTCGGAGCATTGTGTTCCAGCTTTGTAATACAAGTAATCAGATTATCATCTCGCATAGAGTGGGAGCAGCGAGATTATATGTCAGGTCTCCTGCACTGTTCACTTTGTCTGTAAAGGAAACCCCTCCTACCCTCCAGACAGGGTACTGTAGGTCAAGCAAGAAACCAACCACAGCGGCCGAGAAACATTTCTTTCTCTGGTTTATTTCATGAACACCAAGAAATATGTGGTGTTTAGAAAGTCCGAATATAAAATAAGAATATTTATAGCTGTTTTCTTGGTCGCTCTGATTGCTGTTTGTCTTCTGCTCGTTTTGGTTCGTTTAACAAACCTCCTCCTGTTGAGCCGCATACTGAAAGCCGTTTTGACTCCATTCATCGCCGAGTCAAAGATGATGTCATGAAGCGTGGTACAAGTGGAGCTCTGTAGAATATATCAATGGCTAGCATTTAGCTTTAATAAGCAGTCATTTGGGCGTAGAGACAAGCTTAAATAATAGTCATTCAGCCCTGTCGTCAGGCTCACAGTTGTTCATCAGAGACGCCTAGCTGACATTTTAAGACCACAGAGATGATGATGATGATAGAGGAGTGTCAGGTGTGCTTGCTTATTCTCTAAATGTCTCAAACTTTAACTAGTTTACATGTGTCTTCCTACAGAGATGATGAGAAAAGGCCTCAGGGTAGAGCAGGGTTAACATGGAGGAGTACATGTAATTAAATTCAACAACAGGAAGTCGTTTGAATGCAGGTTTCAACAAGCAATATGTTGCAGAACTTTGCAACTGGTTAATGCAGATCCATTATCTGTTAGATATGAATTAAATTAATAATAATAATAATAATACTTTTCAAGATACTCACAACAAGTAAAAAGAACCCTATGTAACTAAAAAACACACTAAAATCACAAGGTGGCACAGGACATTAGTTTTACATTAAAACAGTTCTAAAAAGGTGAACTTCTTGAAGGTTTCAGACAATATTGTGATTCCAGCTTTGTGGTGTTAGTTTGGGGATGGACCTTTCCTGTTCTGAAGTGACAGTGTATTCGTGCACAAAGACTTAAAAGAAATGTTTTTTTCCCAGTTTTGTGTGGAAGAACTTGTCTGACCTCAACCTTATCAGAATCTCTGGGATGAATTGAAACATTATCTGTGAGCTGGATCTTATTCAGTTCAGCTCAATTTAATTCACTGCGACTTTATTCATTCTTGCAAGGACAACTGTATAAAGCAGCTCGCCACCGAGGTCAGTTTTCTTTTCAAATGTGAGGATTTGAAGCTTTTATGTGTCATACACGACAGTAAAATTGAATATCTTTGAATTTTAGACTATTGATCGGACAAAACAAGACATTTGAGGACACCACCATGAGCCCTAAGAAGTTCTAACGGCCATTTTTTACTGTTTTCTAACATTTTATTGAAGAAAATAATCTGCAGATTAATTGATAATGAAAATAATCTTTAGTTCCAGCCCTACCCACAATAAAGACAATGGTTATTACAAAGCTAAAACAATCAAAGGGAATAAGCTTAAAAACTATATGTGGCATTAATAATAGATACATTAATAGATAAATGTACAAAATCCATAAAAAATGAATAATTCATAAGACAGATAAAGAAGGGTTAAAGAACAGCCTTTACTTTTATAAGCAGGTAGAGCATAGCAACGTCCTTAAAGCAGCAGTGAGAATTCAGTTGCTAAGATGTCTCCTAGATTTGATGGTCACAAAAACACTCAGATCCTTCTGCTTGACACCACTTTCATTTGATCATATCTTAAGAATGTGGTTCAGGCTGTTTCTGTCTGTCACCGACAGGCTGTAGAACCTGCAAGTAAAAGAAAACATCAGAAGACTCAATAAAAGATTGATAAAAACAACCAAGAATAACTGAACTGAGTGAAAAAAAGAGTTAAGTTTTCAAAGCATTCCTAGAAGAGTGCAGGCTGGTATGAATATGAATATTTGTAGTATTCATTGCAGCACTCTGAAGGGTTTTGCATGGAAGTAAAACCTTCAAGAAAGGTTTGACCGTGTAAAAGCTTTCAGTCTGGTGCATCAATACTGAGATCAATGATGCCATGTTGTCTATAACTGTAGTGTTAATACTTTATTGATCCTTGGGAGGAAATCTCAATTAGGTCAGAAAATGGGGTCAGATGCAGAGCAGGAAAAATACTGGTCATTAAAACAGAACATGGAAATCCTGGAATACCTGAGGCGGCCTCTGAAAATGACGTCACTGGATTTCTAAGTAGAAACAATTCTCCATTAATTTGGCGAGATGTGGGATTAGAAGGAATTAAAGCTCTTGCATCATGATTAGCTCTTATTAAGACTGGACCTCGAACCCAAATCCAGTCTCCTTAATAACTGCACCACCGCTGCGGCTTCACAATATGCAGCAATATCCTGCGATGAGCAGTCTTTAGCTCTTTGCCGCTGTTGCATAAGCGCTGTCTCATGCAGTGATGGATCCCCCAAGGGTGTCTGCGTCTGCCAGATTATAGACCGGGCCGCTGCCTCTTCACTCCACTCTGCTAACTATTCTTTGCATTTCTTTTTGGAGCCCGTTCCCACCTCCTCCGTCTTGTGACCCACGTCTCATCTCTCTAAATCCCTCGTCCACAATCCCCTCACTTCTCCCTCTCTGTTTCCTGCTAATCCACTTCTTCCTTCTTTACACAAGCTGCTACTCATCCTCCCACCTCTCTTTACTGCTCACCATAGTGGAGCATTTAGCTTTTGAAGAGACAGATATTTTCTCTCAGGAGTTGGTGGAGACCAAAACAAAGCTAAAGGAGTAGTGAATTAACTCCACATGAATGCTAATGTTGTTCCATGTTTGCTTGATAAACTGTTTGCTAACAAGTTAACATTATCAACTACACAAGGTGATAAGTGTATGTTGCTTCTTTCTGCTGCCTCAAAGTGGTGAAAAATCTGTTCATGCAGGTTTAAAGTTGCCTTTATAGTATGAAATGTATGAAAGTGCTAGTGCTAGCATGATGCTAAATCCAATATCTGTATCTGTCTGCCCTCTGCAGGTGAGCCAAGGTAATGTCCCAGGTGTGGAAAGTGCATCTCTGGCCATGGACACAGAGGAGGGCGTGGAGGTGGTTTGGAACGAAGTGCTCTTCTCTGACAAGAAGGTCTTCAAAGCACAGGAGGTATTGTGGTACCTTTTACCTTTAGATACAGGTTGTATTAACGGTTATTCAACTAATCTGTGGTTTGGGAGTGGGAAGAGTTTGGTAATTTGGGTAGACACACAAAATACTTGTACAGGAACAGGGTCTTTTAATGACATATGTATCTTCTAGGCACATATACAGTATAAAGTCTTATTTTTCACAGTATTTTACAAATTGTTCATATTGTAGGCTTAAGATAAATCACAGTATCTCCATAGAGCATATTTCACTGACAACTGCAGGCCTGTTATCCTTTGTTGGAGGGTTTGCCTGCTCATATTTCCATCTAGTGGCTTTCTTGTTAGCAGCCAAAAGTATTTTTTATAAATATTCTTTGGGGACTTAAGTAGAAAGCTGACAGTAGAGAGAGGATCAGGGATGCTGCGGTTCATGTTTGACACTTTAACCTCCAGGCTACAAGAGCACTCCAGTCAAAAGTTCCCAGATCCCAAGTTGACATATTCAAATTGCTTGTTTTGTCCAATTTAGAGTCAAACATCTTTAAGGTATTCAGATATTTATGACACAAGTCTAAGAATTGCTGATTAATTTTCTGTCAATAAATTTATCAATTAAACAACGAGTTTTAGCTCTATTGCTAAAGGCCTGAGGGATAAAGGACCTTACTTTGTCAATGAAGTAATGTGAAGATGTGAAACACCTCCGATGTTTTCTAGGATAAGATCAAGGAGATGTTTGAGAACCTGATGCAGGTTGAACACCCCAACATTGTCAAGTTCCACAAATACTGGCTGGACATGAAGGAGACTCATGCTCGTGTAAGATTTTTTTTTATCCTCTCTGGTCTTTCTTTCCCTCGCTCCACTCTCTCTTTTTTTTTTTTTTCATTTTGTAAATTAACAGAAAATCCCTCCACCAGGTTATATTCATCACAGAATACATGTCATCGGGCAGTCTCAAGCAGTTTCTGAAGAAAACCAAGAAGAACCACAAGACTATGAATGTGAAGGTCAGTGTTTTTACTCTTGGTCACGTATGAATGTGTCATGAGTCTGTCCCTTGGTGGTGGCACACGGTACTGCAGTCCAATCACTATTCAGATCCATATTTCCAACAGGATTAGAGATTATGTAACAGGGCACCCTTGTGGCTCAGTGTGCTCAGACATATATCTTATCCTCGGGATGTTGTGGGTTTGAAACTAGCATGCAATTTATCTATCACCCTTTTCTTCTTCTTCTTCTTCATCTTCTTTGTGTGCTTTTGCTGAATTGAAAAGACTTGCAGAGAAACAGTGTTGCATGTGGCTTTCATTATACAACTATATTACTGAGAATAACAGGAAAACTGTGTATTTGAGTGTAGTTCAACAGGTTACCATGCCAAGTTGCCCTCTGTGGAGCAAATTAGTATCTTCAAAAGGATTCACGTTGCTCTGTTACACTACATTTTAGGCCTGGAAGAGGTGGTGCACCCAGATTCTCTCTGCCCTCAGGTACTGACTGATTTCTTCCCCAGGATTTTAACATGAGAGATGTCTTGAGACTCACACATAAGATTAAAATAAAACTGCGATGTTTTATGTTTTACTGGCAGTTATCTGCACTCTTGTGACCCACCAATAATCCATGGCAACCTGACGTGCGACACCATCTTCATTCAGCACAACGGCCTCATCAAGATCGGCTCAGGTCTGCTTCCTGCAGGGCTTTCTATGTTACTACAGACATATATCTATGTCAGTATGGCTACCCATACTGTAACTGTGTGTGACAGACTGTGGATTGCTGGATTTACTAAATTAATCTCTGCAGTTTATCAAAACAAAAAAAAAATATCTCAATTATGCTTAATTTTCTTTCCACAGTGTGGCATCGGCTATTTGTTAATGGTAAGAAATAGATAATTTTGTTGTAGATATGTTTTCACTGGTGTCTATCAATTTTTTTGATTTGAACTATTTATTATTCTCTATGTGTCTCTTCTTACCAGTGTTCCCAGATGCCAGTGGTAAAGGGAGGCAACATCGCGATGAGCAGAGGAATCTTCATTTTTTTGCTCCAGAATATGGTGGTAAGTGTTTGTGCACAGAGGTTGTTCATAACTTTTTTATCATCTTAATTTCTAAAATCTATCTTTTTTTTTTTCATTCTTAACTGAATGATTTGCCCTAAAGTGAAAATTCAGTCATTACCTCTCAGCCTTGTGTGACTCTAAAATCTATTGAAGTTGATAAAATGATCAAACACACAGTAAGTTAGTATCTCTAGTAACACGATCATCTGTTTTAAGCTCCAAAATCAGCATCAGATGTCCATTATTTTTGCGCACAGTTGCAAAATCCAAATGTTTTGCAAAGCTCACTGCCGACAGCGAAGTCCTCCACTTGAAAGCTGTGGGAAGTTTGTGACCTGTGGACTGTAAGTGTTGGAGATAATGAGATAAATGCTGGAATCAGTGGAGCCACAGTGCAATCGATTAGCCACAAAACATTTGCATTATTCCACACAAGTTATTTGGAGACATTTAATTATATTTTGTGTTGCTTTTTGGAGCAGTAAAAAGACAGATTGGTCACTTGTGTCTTTGTAATAAAGCTAAACCTCACTTACAAATACTAACTCACTCTGTGCTTCATGATCCTGTAAAATGCAGTGGTTAAGATACAAACTATATTTTCATTTTGGGGTAAGCTTTTCCTTAAAGATGCCTGTATGTCAACCCCCCCTCACCTCCCTCTTCTGTGCTTCTCCTTTTCCGTTTCTAGCTGGCGAAGATGATTATTCCATAGACATTTTCTCCTTTGGCATCTGTGCTCTAGAGGTGAGAGAAACAGATCCGTAAAATACCCATCTCTCTCTGTGTATGTATGTATGTATGTATGGGTGTGTGCGTGTGTATGTGTGTGTGTGTGTGTGTGTTAACAGATTATTTGTACCCCTAGATGGCAGTACTGGAGATCCAGGCCAATGGAGATACTGCTGTGTCCAAGGAGGCCATCGTCAATGCAGGTCAATCTCTGGAAGACCCTCTCATGAGAGTGAGTCTCAAAAATGTCCTAAATATACCATCATTGCAACCAAGGAAACATGAGGAAAAAGACAAACAGTCCCACACTACTCTATTAACACTCGCCTACACACACCGTCCTGCTTCTAGGTTTATCTGAGACCACATACAGTGACTTTGTACAGTTTCAAAGTGTATGTTTCAGTAACACATGCCAAGAATCAAATCTAGAACACAGAGTGATGCTCAGTAACCTGGGGTCATACAGTACAGTCATGTGGTTACGTGTTGGACTCAGACCTCGGCGTCCCGTTGCTTTCTGCAGGAGTTCACCCAGTCTTGTTTGCGTCACGAAGCCAAGCACCGTCCTACCGCTCATGACCTTCTGTTCCACCGAGTCCTTTTCGAGGTCCACTCCCTCAAACTGCTGGCCGCCCACTGCCTCATCAACAACCAGTGTGAGTTTCTCACCTCCACACGCTGAGCGTAGCGCGTGAAAATCACTTCTTGTGACATTCCTCATGGTAGTTACAGAGTTCCTACATGCAGCAGGTCTGCAAAGACTGTCAAACTTTTGCAAGGCAGATTTTAAAACTGAATCAAAAGTCTGTTACAGTTTCATGCAAAATTGTTTCTTATTAATTAATTATGCTGTTGAGTGTCCAGTGTAAGTTACACTGGATGTGAGATACTCATGTGATATGTTTTTTAGGTTTACATATTGTTGAGTCATTTAAAGTTTGAAAAGGGCGTTTTTTTTTTTTTTTTAAAGAAAAATGAGTTGTAATTCTGATTAAATTTTGAAAAAGTTTACTCCGTCAAACAGCATCCAATAAATAGCAGATTATTTTTTCTGGTAGATATTGGACAAAGGCTGCGGTTCACTAATAAATGATAAGCTCTTGTCAATTTATTAATATCCAAACTTGTTTTGCATCCACAGACTTACTTCCAGAGAACTGTGTAGAGGAGAAAACCAAGTCCTTTGACCCAAATGCTGTCATGGCAGAGATTAAACATGAAGACAGACAAGGAGTTCAGCTAAAGTAAAATCAACCACTGTGTATCTTTGGCTACTTATGAATATCACAAGACATGTCGAGCACAGTGCTCACTGTGCTCTTTTTGTATCTCTTGGCATCCCACAGATATTCCCATGTGTCCCCTTTGGAACTTGACAAGTTTCTGGAGGATGTAAAGTAAGTGGAATTATGAGTTATTTTGTAATTTGTGCAGAAAAAAAAACATTTTCAAAACAGCTGTGTACACTGCTTTAATATTTTTGTCTCTATTTTTTTTTCACTCCATTAGGAATGGGATTTACCCCTTGATGAACTTTGCCTCATCTCGGCCTCACCCCGTCCCTCGCGCCCTCTCCTTGTCTCAGGAGCAGGTTGAGACAGTCAAGACGCCAACTCCTGAACCCCAGGAGACGGAGACGAGGAAGGTTAGCCTTTCAGACGTTACCACACCTATATTAGATCATCAATGTTGCTGCCTACACAGCAAACACGTGTACACTGTCTTCTTATCAGCTATAAGCCACTAACACACATAAAGAAAACAATGCTTATAGGTATTTAACATAAATTATTTCACCCACATTAAATGTATCATGGCAGCGGATGTTACTAAAGTGTTGATCGCACATTTTTCTATGCAAGAATCTTGTTGCATTGCCCTTTGAGTTGTTTTGCATGTCATACAACATGTAACAGGACCTAAAAACATTTTGTCTGTTTGTATCGTAGGTTATTCAGATGCACTGTAATTTGGAGTCAAATGAAGAAGGAACCAAAACCCATGTGAGTCACATAATAATAATAACTCATTCAATTTGTGCTGCACTTTTCATTCACAGAGAATCTCAGCTGCTACAGTGTTAAAAACATAAACTATAATTTAATACAAATAACGAGTTAAGATGAAAAAGCCTTCCTGAGCAAAAAGGTTTTTAAGCCTGTTTTTAAAAGTGCTGCCCTCAGATGGTTAGGAATGGGTTACTTTACCCATTTCAGTATCTGTGACAATTGAAATTGTTGCTTTTTTATTTATTTTATTATAATATTTTGAGTGAATATGATGATTAGGTCTAACAGTTCTGCACCAGTGGAGTGCAAAATTTAATTTAGAGGTTTAAGTCAGTTATAGTGGTTAAAAAACATGATTGATTTAAATTGGACCTTTTCATCTCTCCCTAGCTGTCTTTATTTCTGAAGATGGATGATAAACTTCATCGGCAGCTTAGCTGTGACATCCTTCCAAGTAAGTTGACCCCAACTGTACCTTAAAGGAAAAGGTGGTGGTGGTGTTATTCTATGTTTTTGTTATTGTCAACAATCCCATGAAATGACCAAAATCATTAAAGCGTCAGTCTGTCTTTCAATACCTTCTGACTCCCACAGCCTGTCTGTAGCTCTCAGCACCAAGCTCAGTGGTTCCTGCTAAAGACGTAAACCTTTAAAAACAGGACAAATTATATATTTTCTGATTTTTAAAGGCTTGTATTTTAATAAAGCAGCTGGGCCTTGTAGTTTTTAGTGTCATTTTAGCAATAGAAGTAAATTGGTTGGGACTATTTTAAGCTGTGGATTGATTTTTACGGCAGCTGGACAGTGAATGTGGAATGAACTCAAAATAAACTGCAGTGTCCATGTTAATTGTATTTGTCGCTCAGTGAAAGAGCATGACTCATTTATGTGTTTTTAACAGTTTTTGGACAATAATAGAGGTCTAGGACATAGAGAAATAAAACATACAGGCTTTGGCTACACAGACGATACTTGTCAGTCGGATCAATTCATTGTTGTTTTGGGATTTTTCATGGAATTTGTTGGCAATGAAAAATAGAAAAAAAACACCATATTTATCCTTTAAAAAGAGCCGTACTCTATGGGTTCATTTTTATTGCAGATTTTGAAATAAAACTGAAATATTTTATGTGTAACTTTCAGCTGACACCTCCAAAGACCTTGCCAGTGAACTTGTTCACTATGCCTTCATAAATGAGGTAAATAAATTTAGCATTTTTAAACAAAAGAAGGATTTATGACATAGTATCAGCATTTTATCCAGTCTGAAGAATTAGTTTTGACCAAACAGTCTTATGTTTGTCATGTCCTGTGTGCTGCGTAGGAGGACAGTGAGAAGGTTGCGGGGTTTTTGGAGGACGCCATCAGTCGACACCGGGTCCGAGCGCTCGTCTCTGGGAGCACACAGTGAGGAGGGATCATGACAGCGGCTGGCCCTGACTGAGGGGCCAGGGGCGTTGACCACACAGATCGAGAAAGGGAGAGGGCAACAGGCAGGATCACACAGCCGGGAACGGAGGGAGCAGAGGGAGTAGAGGGAGCTGACCCAGCTGGGGATAAAAGGGGGACAAATACAGGAGGACGCTGGGCCTTGACAGCCAGTAAATCATCCCAGAGAGATGGAGGAAACGCCAGCAATGAAAAAGGAACTGAAGGCACCTCTGGTTGGAGGACCAGAGACATCATGGCTGTGTTCAGCAATCCCACAAAGCAGTGGAAGATTGACAAACTCCCTGCCAAAAAGGGCTATCATGCCTTAAGCTATCTTTGACAACTAAGGTTTTCCATAATGCCACTCTTCAGAACGGATTTGTTTAACTTACAAATGCAGCAGCTATGTTTTTCAGAAGGACGTTTTATTGCTCATAAGCCTCGTTTGCACTCCAGTGTCCACTTTGATCAGTGAATATTAACTTTGATATGTAAACAAAGATACAGTCACTTACTAAAAAACTCCCTCCTTTACTAGCCAGAACATTCAGTTTATTACAGTTTAAGGAATTTAAGATTCCGTCCAACATGCGCTGTTTATACTCGTTCAGTTAACTTATTTATTTCTGTTTAACTGTGAATCATTGAAGCATTGCACAAGCCTGTTTTTTTTTTTTTTTTTGCTTTATTTTTATGACCTGCAAAGTAACACTGCACTCTTGGGTTAAAGGCGTCTTCTCCCCGAATTAAACATGCTACGCCTAAATGTAGTGACAAGCAATGAGATGATGCCTCTGTTTTAGCCTGTAGTGCTCTTAAAGGGTTTTCCCTGCAAAAGTGTTCTGAAAGCCAAAGACTTGCAAAAGTGCCTCATATGGCAATGTACTTTGGACAAAAAAAAACTTCTAATGAAACAGCATCAAACCCAACTTAGCAAATTGGAATAAATCCCATTCAGGCTGACTTTTTACAGCACTAAAACCAGATGCATTGATTCGGAGTAGGATACAGTTCCCATGTCTTATAATTAGCAAAGTCAGCCTGTGTGAATGTGAAGACCAACTTCAGCTTGACACCAGTTAATGGCGGCTCCATTAAGAGCTGCAGCCTCTGGATCGGGTGATAATGGTCTCTGCTGTTGCCAATATTAATTTGGGAACAGCCGCGGCTCATCTACAAAATTGGAAAACATCGCGGGAAGCTTGTGATTTAAAATTGTAGACCTTATATAAATTGGAGAAAAGGTGATGGTGATGTAATCTTAAGACTTGCCATATTGTCAATAAATATTACCGCTATATTTCCTTTTGCTGTATTTCCCAAACCATCTGAGGATATTTTCTAACACCGAAATTTTGTAAATGTGTCTAGAAGTGTTTTAAAGGAATAATCTACCCCTCAATTCTTTTTGGAGTATTCTATTTAGTTTTTTCAAATAGTACATAAACCACACAACCACACATTATACATTACAGACGTCTCACAATGAAATTAACAGATGACAAAAATAGATTAAGATGTAACAATTAAAATAAAATTTTAGCTACTGAGAGTAAGTAAAACAATAGAGATAGGTTAGCTTTAACCACAAATAGGCGGTGGTGAAAATAGAGAGATGATCATTCAATCATGTGAGATGGGAGATTCTCCATGTAGATGATAAAAAGTTGCCATATTTTATAGATAAAAATGATATCTTCCTCCTTAGTGAGCAGGTTATCTTTTCCAGAGGTATGCACCTGTTCACTTCTGAGAGCCACAATTCAACTGGCGATGAGAGATTTGACTTTCATTTCATTACAACGTTTTCATTTTTGGCCAGTAGGATTTCTAAGCCTGATGGAATGTACCCAAAACTTTTGAATATTTATAGTTTTATTATTTTTGTAAATTCTGTAGTCATTAAATTTCAATGGCATTCAATTTTCCATGTCGATTTCTATGGGGCTGCAGATACTAAAAACATAATCTCTGACAGAAGAGTGGAACATTTTGCTTTAAACATATTTATTTCTCAGAAACCACATCTACTCTACTTTTATTTCAGACAATATCAGAGTGACCTTTGGAAGCGATTGCATTGCAGCCCACACAAACGCAAAAATAGTGTGTATCCCTTCAGCTCTGGCAGATTTTCTCTTCGAGAAGCCAATCTTGGCAGCGGAAAAGACTTAATATTTGGGTGGATTTTTTTTTTCTTAACAAAACTAGACGTTTAAAAACAATTGTGAATTGTCTGATCGATCTTCAGCAGTATACTCTTGTTTGTCAGAATCACTTAGCTAGGCTTCATTTGTTTCCCCGGTCTGCAAGGTCGTGGTTTCATAACAGTTACGCTGCTGTACAGTCATTGCTTACAGTAATTACTTACTATATACTCTGCATCAAGCCTTCTTATTATCAGTGTGTCTCTGAAGACGGGAGCCCTGAATTTTCCCAGACATTCACCTACTATAGGCTGTGGTGTACATATTTGTTTGTGGCTATTAAAGGGGTTTACTTTGGACAAACTTTCAGTGCAAAGCAGTGCCACTCTTGCTCTCATTTGATCTAAGCTGCATGTCTTAAAAGCCTGCAACCATTCAAAACTTTGCATTTTGCCTTTGTCAGTCACAGGTCAGTTCCAGGAGGGACCTGACCAAGAAAATGAATGTTTAGACTGTACGAACATGACAAAAAAAAAACAAACAAACATCCATATCAGTCTTATTTTATGTCAAATGACTTTTTCTTGTGAATCTGTTGAATGAAACTTGCCTTTGGATGTGTTCTACTTAAACCTTTGTTAAATATTGTAGCTACTGCAATTAAATACATGACAATAAACAATATGTGACATGTTGGTTATGTCTGAAATTATTAGGATTTATGTATTAATGTGGATTATGCAGCGTTCCCTGTCGTACAATGAATATAAAGTATATTTGTGATGTTCACATTAACAATTTTTCTATAAATTAATTACATTTTTAAGAGAAAAGTTTGCTGTAACTTTTTATTTAGCAAGTTTTTGGAAACGCAAATTATTATAATAGAAAAAAACTTTTCATCTGTGTACAAAAATTCACACAATTGCTCTCGAAATCTCACATCTGTCCTGCAGGTCATATAGTTACAATATCACAGCTGCTGTTTATTAACTGTTGACAAATTAAATAAAGTTAGTAATAGGAACATGTAGGTCTTGCTATTTTAAATTAGAGCAAAGGAAATTAGACACATTTCTCTGATACCTAAATCTATCTACAAATCATTATAAATTATTATAATAAGACAAATCATCCAGTAAACTTAATGTTATCAAATGATAACACATTTCATATAAGTTAGTAATAAGTGTGCAACTGACAGGAACTTTTTAAAGTGTAAATTGAGAGATTTGAAGTGTTTAGGCTACTAACAGAATAACGAGGGGCTGAATGAAGTCTCAAAAACAAATGTTTTAAATTTACTTTCAAAAAAACAAATTTGATTCAGTCTGTTATGGAGCATAAAACCAAATCTGAGAAGATTATAAAATAATCACAAGATTGACATTTTATATTATGTAATGGATCCCATAAATTTTTTTTGCACTAGGCGTAAGTGTAGCTGAAACTAATTATCAGTGATATTGGTTGGTGCCAAATTCTGTGAGCAAATCTACACAGTTAATTCTACCTAAATATCATGTGGTCTCACCAACATTTGGTAATAGATATCAACATTTGTGACCCTTCCTGTTATCTATGGGGTGCCAAAAAACACAGGCATTTTCTCGACTTTATTGAAAACAGTCAAATTCAAAAAACAGTAACATATAAACAAGTATGAAGAACAAAAAGAGGAAAGTGCCAGAGAATTCAATTATGACATAATAAAATACTTTTAAAAAATGGTAAGGGGATTGTGCAACATTCAGTAAAAACAAAATAATACACAGGAAGAGGAAAAATAAATAAATAAAGGGATACAGATTAAAACTGTTTGGGTCTTTGTTGCTTTTTTATTTTGCAGCTGGACTGGAGGATTGTAATAGAGCTCAATATCAAGAAGAAATAAGGTAAAGTTTGGTTTTCTGTTGGTCCATTTCTTTTTAAGTATATGGAATCTGCCAAAAAATTATAAATAGTTGGATTAAAAAGGTAACATTCTTGTTCTTTGAGTTATTTTCAAAATACATTAAAATATCACTACCATAAAGCATGGACCATTTAGATAGAAAGTTTTGCATATCAATCCAAAAATATTTTGGATTACATACAATCGAAATATTTTTTTATTTGTCTAGACCACAGAAATCACAAGAATAATTAATATTCAGTTTAAACCTTCACTGAATGTACTTGCTCTATGTAAAATTTAAAATGAGACCTTTAATTTTATTAAAACCATTTGCCAGATATTCCTCATTCCTTTTTCCAATTCAAGTCACCATAAATAAAAGACCAGAACATTTGCACTTGAGGAAAACACAGTCAGCATAATTGAAATTCCCAATCAGGTCATAGACTCTTTTATTTCCGTTGCATTCAAAACTCTCCATCGCGAGGGTTGATCTATCGCGATACCTTTCATTGAAAACGGGAGAATCTCGCGATATTTATGGTGTGTGGGCCTCTTCAAGAAGGTGTGCTTCATGGCGGTTACGGAGACTGCGGTAATTAAATTTCTTGACAAATAGACACGTTAAGACTTTATTTAGCTGCAGTGGTCGTTGCGTAAATAACGTGCGATGTCTAGTAGCGTTTAGCTGTATTAAATGTCCGGTAAATTGTGAATATATATCTATCACCGGGGTTAAAAACAGCTTGCTTCTGGCGCCATAGTAATGAATGCCTAACATTAGCTAATATCGAAGCTAAATAGAAACCAGGCCCCGCTAATCATTTTTGTGCTTTTTGTTGTAATTATGCACTTGGGGTCATTGAAATGTAACAAAGATAAGTCGTAGTGTTTATCCACGTCGACTTTAGCCGAACAACCATTCGGCTAAGCTTAAGTCTTAGCCCGTTATTGCTACTTTACCGAGCTGCAGTGTGTTAGCATTCATGTGCATCACGTTAGCTGACTGAAATAAGGGGGAAGACGGGCTGGCTATTTGTAGGCTGCAATGTAAAAATACTGCTAGCTGCCTGTGTCTCTTATTGCTAGTCTGAAGGCATTTTTTATTTTCCCTAGAATTTGTTGAATTGTTAAAGCTTCCCGTCAGTCATCTTCCCCTTGGGGGCTTTCCTGCCTCAGTCTGGTGGACCCAGCGATTAGAGGGTTGCGTAGGTAAGGAGCTCGTCCGGTCCCACCTGGTGTAAATCCGGGTATATGTGCTGTATTTACTAGCATATTTAATAATAACACATCCTTTGTGAGGTGACTTGACTTCTTTTTGCAATTCAGGAATTTTCTTACAGGGTAATATTATAGTTTTGGCTACATAAGAGGACGGTGTGTATGCTCCAGACTCTCGTTTCACATTATTTCTTGTATAAATTGCTGTTTCTGAATTGCAGGGAGCTGAAGCTCTGACGATGGAGAATGGACAGGGCACAGGCTCCAAGCTTGGCCTGCCGCCACTCACCCCAGAGCAGCAGGAGGCACTTCAGAGGGTAGGAAACCTCTGACATGCAGTATCTGCCAAAATATGTCCTTAGTAAAAATGTTATAACTAGAGTGCATATGAGGAATTCATGTTAAAATTAATGTGTTTACATCCACTTAAAAATCCCCTCAAGACATGTTTTCTCTGAATAATGATTTGTTTCTGGCATGGTTCTCCACAAAAAAAGTTAAATTATTTTGTTAAAATCCTTTTAAAATCCTTACATTTTCTCATTCTCCTTCATTAAAAATCCCAGAATCTATAAATATGCAAATATCTCTTATTCCAAAAAGTTTAACTGTTGGACACAAGATGTCTCCTACTTCACTGTTAAGTCCATTTTCAGTGTTTGTGCACTGGAGGCTTCAAGTTTCCACATCACACTTGTGTAAGCTGAATATTGGACCAGGATTGGCTTCCAAACTATTTGTGATGTCACGAATTGTGCTCGGAGGCCAACTCCCTAAAATTAGATTTTCAGTGAGCACAGAGGAACTTTCCACTTTCAGTAGCTGAATGTGAAAACAGCCTTTTTAGCATTAAACTCTGCACGTACATCATTCTGCACAGTGCAGCCCAAACATTCAACTGTAGGAAGAAAACACATTTTTGAGTGGAGGGGGACTTTAAGTAATCAGGTTACGGTTGGTTTTCTGCAGTGACCAAATTCTTAAATATCATGTATATGAGAAACTTGTCTTCCATAATTGGGGTAAGGGATTAGAGAAACATGATTTCTCCTGGAGAAAGACAATTTCTTGGCCATGTACATGTGTAAGTAAGATTCTAATTAACTTTTTACATGTGAGCGTGTGCATGACAAATACTCTTGGCAGAGTAAACAGCGGCATAGCCTCTAGAAATCTTCCAAAATATTGACCTGCTGTGTGTATTCATGGATTTACAGTAACCAGATTACTACAGTGCATGTATACACATTTTTCCAGTTTCCTGAATATCTGATTTCTGAGTAACCTTTCTTGTTTGCAGTAGTCTTAGTAATAATGCTATAACAAGTATACGTTCATATGAGGAATTTAAATGTAATTACTTTTCTGCTTTTTCCAGGCAAAGAAGTATGCCATGGAACAAAGCATTAAGAGTGTGTTGGTGAAGCAGACCATTGCCCATCAGCAACAACAGCTCACCAACCTGCAGGTGAGATGTGATACTTTTTTTTTGTTAATCCGCCAAAAGAAAAAGTTTGTAATGCACGTGTCGGCGTTGAAGTCTTGATTCTAGACAGAATATCTTTTCATACGTTAGTAATTTTCTTGTTTCAGAAGTCGGTTTTGATAAAGTTTTTTTTTGGAAATCTTACTCCCTTCACCACCATGCTGTGAAAAAGACCACATGCGTAGACCATGTGCCCTTGCTTTTGCCTCTGCTCTTTTTCAGATGGAGAAGATCATCATGAAGCCTTTGGTTATAATGTTAAATGCTTTGCATTTTAGAAGGGGACTTGTTTATGTTAATTGCTTTGTGGTGATTTGTAATTTAGACAGGGGAGGCAACTCCCCAAACTGTATATTGTTTAGAGGGAGGGTCTGAATACAGTGTTAGCCTAACCACTTTTGTCTATCTAGCAAAGCAATGACCTTTTTGAAAAACAAAGCTAAGGGATATCTAACCTACTTTTCAGCACTTTTTTCATCTTTACTGTCTTTCAGATGGCAGCAGTGACAATGGGCTTTGGAGATCCTCTCTCACCTTTACAATCGGTCAATAGATTATTAAATTTTTTTCTGTGCGCATTCCCAATGGAAAAGGACTGTTACCCTTCTTGTATTGGTTGCTTTGGCAACAATCCCTGCCATTTTATCTAATCAAAGAATGCATATTTTGTAAGAAAAATTGCTTTTCTACAGCTAGTGTATATGCGACCATGTCTGAAATCCTTGTGAGAAGAATGACTGTTAATTTTTTGAGGCACTTGGCTTTTTGCTTAAATGAATCGCAGTGGGATAATTTGCATTAGTATTTTTTTTTTAAACAAGAAGATAGCCAAAGCTCTCTGGCTGTTATAGGGGTGTTTTAAAGGACTTTATTAAGGGTTTATAAATGTGAGAAAAGTCAAATCTCTTTGAAAAATATGCATTTGCTTGATTTTAAAAACAAAGCCCTTGGCATGGGACGAAAGAGGGACAGCAATCCCTTTAATGGACTAAAATGAGAGAACTGCTGGAACAGGGATCTTTGTGTCCATCTTAAAGTCAATTTTTTTTTTCTGTCAATGAACAAGTAATTTCCCCATTACGTCATGAATTAGGCACTTGTTATATTTTGTTGGTGATAGAATAAAATTAAAAGAAGCAGAGTGACTTAAAGACATCCATAAAACACAGCAACTTTCAGTGGTTAAACCATCCCTCCCCTTAGACTTGAGAAGAAAGTGAAATGCTTTCATCAAGACTTTGTTTGGATTTCGTTTGAACTCCACGATTACTTTTGTTACCTTACTTGCATCCCTGGACTACAGGTCAGTTACTGAAGCCAAATATTTGTGAGGGCTGTGCATGTCAATCACTTCAGTGTGTTTTCCTCCATATGTCTGTTCAATAGTAACAGAATAGAGGCCATATAGTAATTACAAGTGGTGACATAAATATTTTATAAGTCTTATATGTGTTAGTATTTCTTTCACAAAGTTATGTCCTTTGATTACTGTATCCCATTATTACCCTATTATCTCCAGACCCCTTAACTTTGAATTGGCCTCTGACTATTTCTGGGGAAAGCAAGCACAGTAGAAAATACACATATATTATTAGTGTGTGTGTTTGTATTTTTGTCTTCCTTTCTTTTACTCTCTAATGCTTATCATGTGTTGTTTTCCCCGGTTGGTAGGTGGCAGCTCAGCGGCAACGTGCTCTAGCCATCATGTGTCGGGTGTATGTGGGTTCCATATACTATGAGCTTGGTGAGGACACCATCAGACAGGCCTTTGCCCCCTTCGGCCCAATCAAGAGCATTGATATGTCTTGGGATTCTGTAACAATGAAACACAAGGTTAGTGTCTCTAAAAATTGTATGAACTCTGCTCCGGTAGCCGAATGGTTACTGCATATAACCACAATGTCCCTGGTTTGATTCCAGCCAGGGACATTTGTTGCATGTCATCCCCATCTCTCTCTCTCTTCTCCCCCTTGTTTCCTGTCTGCCTCTCCGCTATCAATAAAAGCAAAAATGCCAAAAATCTATTATAATAATCTTTTCAAAAAACTGTATAAATTCTCTAGTTCCTTTTTGATTAAACTGCCCAGAACTACAAAGAACATTTGTAAATGTTCTGTTTTTCTTGCTTTCTCTCTTACCGTGCAGGGGTTTGCCTTTGTGGAGTATGATGTGCCAGAGGCTGCTCAGCTGGCTCTGGAGCAGATGAACTCAGTCATGTTGGGGGGGCGAAACATTAAGGTGAGTTGTCCGGAGACACGGGCGTCTCTCGAGGCCTTAGCGACACTAGGACAAATTGGAACAACCCTAATATCTCCTTTTCCATTAACGATGTCTTTTTTGTGTAGTCTGTGAGACAGGGATTTGGATTCCTTCCTGGTATTTGGAATACAGAGTCAGTTTTTAATTAACTGCTTGGTTGTTACTTGAATGACTCATGAAATTGCTCAAATGTGTTATCTCAGTGTCTGACAGTATGTAAAGACACACTAATTTCTCTCTCTCTTTGCTTGTCTGTGTCTGTTGATTTCCAGGTGCGTGTGTTGTGTGTGTATGTTTAGTGTATTGTCTGTCTTGTGTGTTATGCATCCATGATATTGTCAAGGCTGTTTTAGTGACCAGTTCCAGTACTACGCCCAGTGGCGCGTGGCGTCGCTCTGTTTCCATGGTGCGCTGATGATGGGCTGCGCCTGGTTGGTGTTGCTTGGCCGCCCCATCTGTAGTACAGATCCCAGTACCCTTTGTAAGATTGTCGTGTCATATAGGAAGCTTAGTTCTTTTGAAAAACAGAGGAAGTTGTTAGAGTGCGAAGCCGCTGAGACATTGCGTTCCCCTTTCGGTCCTCTAGTCACACTATACAAGAATCCAGTGTTTTAAAATGATTGTTGACCCTTGTTTCATAGTGTCACAGTAAAATCAATTTTGTATTTGCATCCAGAATTAAGTGATATTTGGTACTACAGAAAAAGGAAAGTTGTATTTTCCACTCATGTAAAGAAACTTATCATGAATTTAAATCTTCTTACAGTTATCAGATTTATGTTAAGTGGTCCGCTCAGCAGACCCTGTTTGTTTGATAGCGAGACTGGTTTTGAATTTGTGGTATTTTTTTTAAATGAGCAGTCACTGGAACGTGCAAATGATTTAGAGCAAACTTGGACCATTGTCCACAGTTCAGTGCTCAAGTCATGTTTTATCTCAAAGCTTTACTTTTTTGCTAATTATTTATTTATTTACCTTTTTTATACCCCTCTCCGCTTTGAAAGGATGGAATTTTAAGTGCTAGTGTATTTGGTACCAGGTGGCCTGGATGAGATGGGTAGAAAGATATACAGTACTAGTCAAAAGTTTGGACACATCTTCCCATTCTCTTGAATGGGAAGGTGTGTCCAAACTTTTGACTGCTACTGTATATTATAAGGTTTAAATAGTATAGTCATGGACATGTACCTAAGCATAACCAGCGGATGCGCGGCAAGGATTTAGAGTGCGTTCTCGGTTTGTATAATGAACCACTTGTTCAGTAGCCCTGCTGGTATGATCTGTGCTATAGGTTGGGCGGCCAAGTAACATCGGTCAGGCGCAACCCATCATTGACCAGCTGGCAGAGGAGGCGCGCGCTTTTAACCGGATCTACGTGGCATCCGTCCACCCTGACCTGTCAGATGATGACATCAAAAGTGTGTTTGAGGCCTTCGGAAGGATCAAGTCTTGTACGTTAGCCAGGGATCCCACCACAGGACGACACAGAGGCTTTGGCTTCATCGGTGAGCTGGAGGGACCTCATTCGCTCGGCGCTCTTGTGTTGTCATCGCTCTGCTGCTAACTACTATTTTTTCACTTACAGAGTATGAAAAGCCACAGTCAGCCCTGGATGCTGTGTCTTCTATGAACCTCTTTGACCTGGGGGGTCAGTACCTACGGGTTGGCAAAGCAGTGACTCCGCCTATGCCCCTACTGACCCCCACGACCCCTGGTGGTCTGCCGCCTGCAGCAGCTGTGGCCGCAGCGGCAGCCACCGCTAAGATAACGGCCCAGGCAAGTATGAATCCCTTCCAAAGGGATTTAATGGCCTTCCAGGTAAATATAACCCAGATCTAGCTAGAATTGACACGAGCACAGATAATATGGGCGTAGAATTTTTATTGAGGTGACTGGGAGAAGGCCAGTTTTTTTTACACATCACATGTAAACTTTAGTTGCCCAGACACAGTGTCAATTTAAAATTCTTAGACATTTCAGAACAATTTTACTCAGCTTAATGTGTTCAAAACACAAACAGAATCTATTATATACAAGAAATAGATGATGGAAGACACACAATGTAAGATTTAATTTCATTTGATCGACATTGTTTAGTAATATAAGGAAGCAAAGCTCCTCCCATTCACTGATTGGGTGTGCAAGCTAAGAGTCTTCTCTTAGTAAGCACAAATATGATATTTTTCAGTGTGAACAGTCGCTATGATTAACCAGACAATTGTGTTCCTTACAGAATGTTTAATTATTACACTTATAAACACTTAAATGCTGTACATTTATGACTTGCTAAGACTAGTTATTGAATTTGTTAGTAAATCTGTACTGAGATAATGTTTGTGACCTTGATTCTCCTCAAAAGAGGCAAGGTTGAGCTCACGCTGTGCCATGCTGTGTGATCGTTGACTGTGCTGCCTTGTGCTGTGTTCTGTGTGTTTCCCTTACCTAATGTCTTCGGCCCCCCTCTCTTAAGGAGGCTGTAGCCGGGGCATCAGTCCTGGGGGCGTTAGCTGCGCCCCAGCTTCTCGGTCAGCAAATGGGAATACCTCAGGCTGTTATGGCTGCCCAGGCACCCGGGGTCATCACAGGTGTGTACCAAAACATGAGTGAGTGCTCATTTTCATTAAAAGTAAACGAGTTCAGTAAATCTTATTGATGCATGTAGTACTGTTTCAAACATACAACTTGGGTGTAAAGCTGTGTACCAGACCAGTTGAATTTAATTTTATGAATTGAGTCTATAAATTTTTAACTTGCTGTTTTTAAAGGTCTATAAACTGCTGACAATTTGGGTACTTTGTTTGCTTAATTTTAATCAAAGGCTGAGTCGGTCAGAATCCTCACATAAGATGGACTACTGAAATAATGTATAATTCTTGTCCCATCTGCTCACCAAATGTTATTAAAATGCCATGAAAATCTAGGCATCATGCCATGCGAGTTTAGCTTCTTGGAATTAGGAATAGGAATGTGACTTGGACTCAAAGCTCCTACTAATTTTAGGTACTTCAAACATGAGGAAATTATATTTAAAGAAGCCTTTGATGTATTTTTAAACTGTTTGGAACTCTGAAGGCAAAAGGTGAACTTTGTGATACTAAACTGCAAAAAAACAAAGAATCCAATTTGTATGTATTGCATTTATCTTGTCGGTGTGTTTCAGGATGTTTGACTTTATCTTAATAATTTTAGTTGTAAAGGACATTCAGATGCTTATAATCTTGTAGGATACGTTTGTCCTAGCTGACTGTGATAGCAAACGTTTGATTAATCAATATTTAATGTGAGATGTTTCTTTGTTTACTGTGTTTCTTTACTTACTGCGTGTCTACCTTCCTCCTCCCCCCCTCTAAAGGTGTGACACCAGTGCGTCCTCCCATACCAGTGCTTCCCCAGGTTGGTCTCGTGAACCCTGTGCTTGCGTCACCACCAGTCCTGTCCAATCAAGCTGGAGGCTCTAGCCAACTAGAGAAGAAAGAGGAGAAAGAGGAGATGCTTCAGGATGGTACAGGACAGGAGATGTTGAGTGACCAAGAGCACATGAGCATTTCAGGCAGCAGCGCCAGACACATGGTGATGCAGAAACTGCTACGAAAATCAGAGGTGAGATAAGATTAAACATTTTGTAAGCTGTGATTTTAGAAAAGTGATTGCCTTTTTAGTATCAAAATCATTTGTACTCATTGAATTCTTGGTCCTCTCCAGTCCACCGTAATGGTCCTTCGAAATATGGTCGGACCAGAGGACATTGACGACGACCTGGAAGGCGAGGTGACGGAAGAGTGCGGCAAGTTCGGCTCCGTCAACAGAGTCATCATTTACCAGGAAAAGCAAGGAGAAGAGGAAGACGCAGATATCATTGTCAAGATCTTTGTAGAGTTTTCCATGGCCTCAGAGATGAACAAAGCAATTCAGGCCCTCAACGACCGCTGGTTCGGAGGTCGCAAAGTTGTTGCAGAGGTGTATGACCAAGACCGTTTCAACAGCAGTGACCTCTCTGCATAAAGCGTCTGAAATGGTTCACCAGCACAGCACCCATCCCAGTACCTGTCGCCCAAACTCATTTCAGCCACAGTCACTGCAGCTAGAAATGCGGGCCTCTGAAACTTGTAATTATGTTTATTTTCTTTTTTTTTAAATTGCTGTTCATATTAATGTTAAAATGCCCCATTTGGGGATTCATTAAAAATATTTCCGTGTCAGATTTTTGCTTTGTGATCTGTGGAGACTCCTTTTTTTTGTGCAAGTTTCAAATTTTTGTAATCCTATCCTGAACATTTAGGTTTCCTGCTTTAGCTCCTCTTTTTTTTTTTTTTTTTTCTTTTCCCCTCTCATGGACTTGCCGGGACATGTAAACACTTTTTCTTTCTACGATTAAAGGTTATTGTTTGTCCACAAAAAGTGTGAAGAAAGTTTTTTTTTTTTTTTTTATGAATGAAGAATCTGTAAACATATTTCTAGAATCTGAATGTAGAAAATAGTATTTGATTGCTGAGTAAAAAAAACTATTTTAAAGAAGTTTGACCTTTAACTTTTTTTTTTTTTTTTTTTAATGCTACTGCTTTGGTCATGTTTGTACAGGAGGTGATCACATTGTAAACACCTACATTAAAATAGCCATAAATACTAAACATGTTTGACTTGATATTGAAATGTGTTTGAAAAAGTTCATTTGTCACAATGAGTCATTATTGTGCAATAGACATTGTTTATCTTGCACAATACAAAGCAGAGATTGCTCAGTACTGACAATTATTTATTTTATTTTTTTTTTAGCCCTGCAATTCTGCAGTAATTTAAGTTTGCGTCATTGATGACTTGCAGCCAAACATACTAAGTGAAGGGAGTGGATGCTTTATCTATTATTGGATATCAGCTTGAGGAGGAACAGGCCTCCTCAATCATTGATCAGTAAAATACTGGATTCCCACGGATCCTTTAAATCCATGAAAGTTTAAGGGGGGGGATCAAGGCTTGAAGGGACAAATAGACATGGGTCATTGAAAGTGGTTGAATTTATATATTTTGTGCAAGAATAGAATATTGTTTTGCTGTGCTGTGTTAGAAAAGGCAAGAGACCATATAGTTTGAGTTCCTGTAAAGCCTGCCAGTTCTCATAAAAACTTGTGTTGCAACAGTAATTAACCTTGATCCGTGTCTCAGACTATGCTGTGTTGGGTCCTTGAATTTGAGGGAATTGGGCCTGGAAAATCCTTGAAAACTCCTTGAATTTTATGTTTAAGAAGGTGTGGGAACCCTGAAAATAATTATTGAGGTCCCTTGCATCAGATCTTAGTCTGCATCTGTGGTTTTGTTCATCAGAATCATCTTTATTGGCCAAGTATACTTACACATACAAGGAATTTAACTAGTATAGTATACACAAGGAATGTCTGTATACAGGTATATTGCACATTTTGTATTTTAAACTAAAATAAATATGTATAATATGTAGGTACAGTAGGTATTTTAGTGTTACAGGGTTTCTCCACAGTGACTGAGTTAACTGTTCATGTCAGTGCTAAAGGACACTTGAAACACTACCAAAACCATTTTTAAAGGTTGCTTATATGCACATTATCATAGAGCCCTTTTCCAATGTGGTGCAGCCAGTTATGCACAGATATCTCTACATGTATTCCACATATAGCCTAGAAAAATCCTAGTGATGTTTTGAGTGATGCAGAAAAAAGCTGTGTAGTAGTGTAGAGTTTGAAATGTCTTAATAATGCAAAATATGGGCAAGGAGGTGAAACTTTATGGTATATTTTAAGTCATAATGACATTTTTTAGTATGAGATGTGAGAAGGCTGGTTGAAGCTACCTGTTTTCCGCTAGGTGGAGCCGTATAGTAACGTGTGTGGCCTTTGCAACAGAGAGGCGCAAAGCGGCGGTGCTTCAGCTCAAACCGAGCCCAGCCCCCCACACGCCAAACCGGCCTGGCTCGAGCTCAACAAGGGGAGGGAAGCGCGGCTGTTGCTGAAGCTCCTACCCTCGCTGCTGGCATTTCATCTACGTCGCAATAAAAGAGCAGTCACTGGGCAGTTTCTTTGACGTCTTTTGGTATGTTGCTACCAGACACAACCGGCCGGTTGAGAAGGTGTTTTCCGTAGCCGTTTGCGGTATTAGTATTGGCTAACGGCAGTTTGGCACAAAGGCGTTCAGTCAGCTACTAGCCGTTGGTAGCTAGCTTGCTAACAACACAGCCGGTGAGGACGAGTACATCCCAGCGCAGCCATACCCGGGTTAATCTGTTGACTCGCTCCGGGGGACATGCTAGCTATGTTGTGGTAGCTATTTATCTATAACACCAGTCAAGTGTTTGTATTAGCTGTGGCTACTCATGACGAGGACACTTCACTTTACGCTTCTGCATAGCTGGGTCGCTGGCTGTGTGATTTTTTTCTTTCCAGCTAGCCACGGCAGAGCTTGGGTCTGACACAGAGGGGATGGTGGTGGCGGTAGCAAAACAAGCTAACGTTTGTTATTCCGTTTGCGTGAAGAAGTGAGTGCAAGAAGTGAGGAAACAGTTCAGCCGAGTGGGAGTTCACAGTTTTGTTTATGCTAATTTTAATTCCGGGGTGGAAGACGCTACGACGAGTCTGACAAATCCTTGAACACAGCCGAACTGAAACTAGGAATATCGCTGACTGATCGAAGGGATTATTTTTGTGTCTCTAAGTGGATTTCGGCCTCCTGTTCGGGATCGTCGTGGGAACACGGTCGTGTTTTGACATTGAGTGAGCCCACTCCCACAAAATATACTCCCACCTCCCCCTGCTTCACCCTCCGATGCGGAGATTTCAGTAGCACCGGCAACCAAATCCCCCACGGCGGCCGGACATGCTGAAGTGTATCCCCCTGTGGCGCTGCAACCGCCACGTCGAGTCGGTGGACAAGCGGCATTGCAACTTGCAGACAGTCCCTGATGAGATATTCCGCTACAGTCGCAGCCTGGAGGAGCTTCTCCTCGATGCCAACCAACTCAAAGAACTACCCAAGGTATGCACAGAGCTGTGTCTCCTCTGTGTTTATTATTCTCCTGACAGAAATGGCTAAATATGGGTTATGTGCGGATGATGACAGCCTACTGCTTTCTGGTCTAAACTGTCGAGTTCATCCTGCATCACTACACATTTGGTTGTTTTATTCAGATGTTTGAGAAGCAAAAGGTCACTGCCAGGTGACATAAGCAGTCAAATAGCGTGCATTATATCACCTACTCAAATAGTATCTCTTGTTTCAACCTGTCATTTTAGAATACTTTTGTTTTGTCTTGCACGCACATGTATGTGTAACAGTATTTCAGCAGGGTCTCACAATGTCAAAATCAGCTCCAAACTTGAGTTATGACGTTTAAAAAAACGCCACAACTAGTTAATGCAGCTCATTCAGTTCTTTTTAGGGCAGTATATTTTATTGACATGGCTTTCCAACAGCCTTTAGTTAGTTTGAATAGAAGAATTAAGTGCGGGGGGAAGTGGACCAGTGTGATAGGATGTTTTTTTTTGTTAAGAGGAGTGCTGAGTGTTGTCCTGCTGCAGGGTGGATGTGCTGCATGATAAGAGGGTATAACCCAGATCAAAACAGCTGGCACGCACCATATTGTCTGTAGTAATAGCATCAGTGGCCAGTTGGATTGGATGCAGTGTGGGAAGGCATGCGTGGAATGAGTTGCAAAGCTGTCCCCACCCACACTCCCACTATTTGAAATATGACAAAAGTTCTCTTTGCGTGGCCAAAGAGTTTATTTTTAAGGGGTGCAGGACTGTTGTTGGTCTGTTTTCCCTCTGGCTCTACAGAGCTCTGGAACAAAACACTTGCTTGCTCGACTTTCTGGCTGTTTTTATTCAGTTCAAGGCATTGTTCTTCCTGAGGACAAACTACTGGCTGTGATTTTGATGGAGCAGGGCATTTGTATGAATGCACTAGTCAGTAGAAGACTGTGACAGTCTCACAATTCATGGCTTTAGCTTTAGTGGTGAAAGGGACAAGTGGCACATTCACTAATGAAGATTGTTAACAAGTCAAGGTCAACAGATGCTGAGGTGTTGGCACAGCGCAGCATGTTACCTTCTGGGAATCATAAACAATAGAGCTTTTTTGTTTTGGCAGTGGATACACATATTGCAGTAATCACTTTTGACTCTTCATTTTCAGCATGTTGGGAAATGAGGCGCATAGTCAGAGTACAAAAAAACCTCCAAACCCTGAGCTAACAAAATCCTGACACGCTAGAGTCAACCAGACTAGCTTTGTGTTTTAGAACAATTTTTTTGCTTTTACTTGTATAATATTTTTATCACACATATTTTTTTTAGGTCAGTCCTTCCTGTATTCGTTTGATAAAAAATGACCTTGTGCATCGCTGCTCAGGGGATATGGACTTGCTTGATTTAGCACAGACGAACAGAGAGAAACTCAAAACAACATACATGCACACACACTAGTTGTTGAATATTTTTAGCTTGTCTTAATTGTTGTTAATGGAAGAGGGACTTTTCACTGCGCAAAGACCGAGGCGGTGGCGATGCTTACCTGCAGACAGTGCGTGTTCTCCACTTAGCTCATACCTGTCACATATCCGCAGTGTACCTGGTGCACGGCCCCTGAAATACTGATTGACGGATGCACTCAAATGCTCTGGCGCAGACAGCTAACCGACACAGCCTCCCTGTGTGGTGCTGGCCTCAACCAGGAGACATAAATACGTGGTGACAGAATGTCTCGTGTGGTTGCGGTGAATGTGTAGCGTGCAGACACAAAGCATATGGGCCCTCTCTGGTCCTGAGAGTCAGCGGGGCTTCAGTGAGGGGAGCAGCGTGCGAGGTCACTGCCCATACAGGGTTGGGAACAAGGGCACTGACTGTATGATGAATCGCATTAACATAATGATCCCAAAAAGTGCGTAAGGGTCTGAATGCATTGATGGCATTTGCGTGCTCCTTCCCTGGCTCTGTGTATTCAAGTCAGAGATGAGTCTGCAGACTTAATTGTTAGTCTTTGGCTATTTTTAGTTGCCAGTGTAACATCCCGGGTCATTTTTGCTCATCATTTCATCCCATGTGTCTGGAAATGAGGTCGCCTTTCATGACAAACGGTATGGACAAAATGTGGCATGCTTATTGGCTGCGCAACCATATACAGCATGTAGGCTCAGAGGAGACACCTTTACAAAGGTCGTGGGACACAGACACAACCCTACAGACCAGTCAGACAAGGTTAGTCTCAGTCATGTAAATTAATATGTGTAATAAAATTTTGAAACAAATAAAATACACAATGACATAATCAATATGGCCATTAAAATGTTTTAAATGCTGGAAACTCTTTTTGAATTAATAATGAACAGTAAAGCAGTTGTGATGTGTAGAGATATTTAATGTGTTGTTGGTGGTGGATGGGTCTAGATCGTATCCGTAGGGGTTTAACGTAGTGAACAGATGGAGATTTAGATGTCCTGACAGTTCGTTCCTTAAGTTTGCTGTGACTCACCCCCCCGCACTGCCCACCAATCTAAGATTATGCTCGCTGCAGTAACGATGTCTCTGTTTGCGACATCAAGACCATTGTAGGTTTTTAAAAAGGAAAATTAAATTAAATAATAAAATTATAATAAATTGCATGTATATAAAAATGTCCTGTGCTTACAGCAAAGTGATCTGAGTTTCTTTTTGCTGCTTTGCCAAACTAGCCCTGCCTCAAAGATCATGTTGAGGAAGAGGGAATTATCTTTTTAGCCATTCTCAAGTCCCATGACAGGTTACAAAGAAGTCCATTCACCAGTCTGATTGCCCCCCTCATATCCAATGTCATGGCTCTTTGTGTTTCCTGTGTGCTCTGCACTGCCCATGACCAGCCTTACATTAAGACTTCAAGCATATCACGACTCAAATGATCATTTTAAAGATCTGTTGTAGGTCAGTTACACCTGCTAAAAAGCACAAGGAAGTCACTTTTTAGAGAAGGTAGCTGGGCTCCAGGTACAGTATGCGGTAGTCCAAGCAACGGCCTACTATATCTACTTCTTCTTGTCTCTGCTTTTCCATTGTTGAAATAGGGAACAAATCCCTGATGGGTGTGTCCCCATCAGAACTTTGCCAAACAGGTTTTATGCATGTCACTCCCAGTATTATTACCTAATAGGACCTTCCAGGTACGCCGTAATATGTTACAGTTCTGAGATCCTGCCTCTACAATTTCAGGAATACGAGAACTTCTGCACCCAATAACTGGGCTGCGAGGAAATCTATAACTCAATATAACTGATTCCATGTGTTTACCAGTTTATGATTCTGTTTCCTACTAACTGGAGGTCAAGCTTTGCCTGAAATTGGAAAATTAGACGTTTGGATAGTTTGCAGTCTGAATAAAGATGTATATGTGCATGATAGATAGGAAGGATGACTGTGCAATCTTTTTAATCCTCAGCTGTCACTAGTGCCCCCTCTGTGTGTGTGCGAACAGATCTGCGGCTAAAGGACAGATTAGGGCTTCACCCGGCCGTGAAAACGCCCCTCAGCACCACATTTTCGACCCCCCTGCATGCAGGCCAGTGCAACTAAGTGTTCGCCTCCTCTGGGATCTGCTTCTCTGCCGTATGGGTCTCTTTTCGAGCACATAAATGCACAGATAAAAATCTGAGTGCTTTTCTCTCGAGTCCCTTGGGTCAAACGAGACCTAAATTAGGCCCCTTCAGTCAGCTCTTGCTGAATGTGAAATGGTCTCCAATTGTTTGCCTAATCTTGAATATTCAAGTGTTTTTGTTGTATGTTTTTGTTACATAAGTCTTTATTATTATCTTAAGGAAGACAGAAAACCGGCTCCGTCTGATTGAGAATGAGTGGTGCTACACCCATTTGCTGTATAACTCCTATAGGAGGGGTGAGAAATGCAGGGAAAAGTTTGCTGCTCACTGAGGGAAGTTTGGTTTAACAATCTAGGACCTCTATACTTTACTCCATGTCCCTGCAGTGTGCTGTTGAGTTCTGCAGTCCTTCTCCCCTCCCTGAGTTTCCAGTTAACTCTACAGGAGAGTCCTGGTTTCTATCTCCCCAGCGACGGGCTGAACTAGGCTATGACGAAAGATAAATTACACCTGCCACTGGCCTCTCTGCAGTAAAACCACATCTTTCCTCTGGCTCAGCTCTTTCTCACTCTACTACTCTCCTCTTTCCTGCTTTAGTAAAGCATGTGGAAGCCGGCAGGGCTATTGTTCACAAAGTGTAACTGAATCTAAAATAAGATTTGTTGTGTGAATGTTTTGTTTCCATGTGTCAGGACAGGCTATAAGATTTCCTCAGTCTTTGGCTGTAACTGAGACTACCCCCATCCCAATTATAGAAGAATATATTGTGGGAAAAACAGGTGTAGAGTTTTAAATTCTGTAATCAGCCCCCCCCCCTTTCCCCCTAATACAGGATTGGTAAAAAGTGAAAGAGATCCAGAGCTGGTGAACCCACGAAGAAACAGCAATGTGAGAGATCTGAGCTCCTTTTTGATGCTGGAGCACATTCAGCAGGTTTCTTTGTCTGAGCTGATGACCAGCTGGTCTCACATCCTGCCTGCCCCCCTCCTCCCAATGTGGTGGGGCAGAGGGGTAATGGGAGTTGTGTGTGTGTGTGTAGTGGCGGTGGGGGTGTATTTTATTCTGGAGAAGGATTAACAGGAGAAGGGGTGGGGGGTGGGGGGTGGGGGGGGGGCTCTGGCACCTCTACCGGAGGAAGTGATCTGGGGGCTGAGTTCCACTGATCCCTGGCCCTCTGGGACTCTGATGTTGGGGCCATCCATCTATACATGAACACCGGAGTCTGGGCTGACATTCAGTGTCAGGTGGGAAAGAGCTGTCAGAGGAGACTTCTGCGCCGCGTAGATGGATCTTTTGCTTCACTCTATCTGACAAGCATATGCGCACACTCACTGCTTAGACATTCTCCTCCCTCACCCTCCCTTTCACTTTACAAAATCATACATTCTTCTTGGGAAATAGTAGCAAGGTTAACTGTGTAATGCTAAAACTACAGTGAAAAACACAGCGCTGCAATACAGAATGCTTACAGATGACCGCCTGTAGTATTTTTGGTGTCAAACTGACCTATTCTTCAATGTCAGTGCCCCTGAAAAGCACCCCCCCCCCCCGCACAATAAATCAACAGCAATTTTGCTTAATTGTAAGATCTTTTCTCAGCTCAAATTGCAGAGCTTTGGCTGAGTCCACCTGCTCAAATGTAAAGAATTTGCTACCTTTCTTTTTCACATCATTATAAATTTGAATACCTTTTTGGATAGTGGACTTGTTGATTGGACAAAACAAGCAATTTGAATGTGTCAACATGGGCACTCAGCTCAAGAACTTGTGACGGGCGTTTTTCACTATTCTTCATATTTCCAAGAACAAATTATTAATAGAAAACGAGTTGATTAATTGAAAAAGGAAAGGTCGAATTTGAGGTAGAAAAACGCTGAGAAATACCGCTCTGTACTTCAAAGTGGCATCATTATTATGTTTTTCGTCCGACCCTGCGTGACTTTACCCACAGCAGCATCTCCTGTTCGGGTTGAGGCCGTCTCATGACGTGCGCCCGATGATTCCCTGCGTCGCCGCGGTGGCGGTGTGTTCTGGACTTAACGACTGGTCTGTACACTTGCACTGTTGTATCGCAGCACTCCGGCCTCGGTCGCCAGCCTCAAAGGTAAACAAGGAGGCAAGGCTCCAGTGAATAATTGATGGCTGTGTTGGTGGCGGCAGCTGTTTGCGATAGGGGAGAGTCTGTGGCTGCCGCATGCCCTGCTGGAGCACTGTGATAGGATGGGAGCTCTGTTGGCTACAGGCATTAAGTACACGCAGACAAGATGTGCAAGGTGACGCCATTTTCTCTGTCCAGCTGTATTTATGTGTTGATCTCATCTTCTCAATAGCCGGTGTTAAAAAACCTCAGAGGTAAAGGGCACAGGCCTGACTGTATCCAGAGTAGGGAGTGGCACTCTTAAATCCTTTTTACAAACATACATAAACTAAAATGCAGTCAGTCCGGTGGCCAGAGTGGCTGGTAACAACTTTTTTGTATTAGCAAATGTCTCATGTCAGCATTATAAGGAGCAAATTCAGGGTTTTGCAGCTGAGCTGGTCAAAATCAGTCTTGTCTTAAGTCATCATTTTATTGTACTTGGTACAAATTATGTCTGACTGTGTTTGGGATATTTTTAGTAATGTAAAAGTCTTGTAATGTATATTGATCTTAAATTATGAAAAAAAAAATCACAAAACCTCTGCACATCTGTACTTTAAACTACACTGCCCTGCATACGTCCTCTCCTGACTAGAACGGCCCTGCTGCAAATGCAGTAATTGTTGCTGTCAGTAAAGCTTAGTAAACAGACTCACTTATCAGCCAGTCGTAATTGCTTTGTATGTGGTTTATTTCCCATCCTGTCAGTAGTACAGTTTGAGGTCAACTTGTGCCAGATGTTTGTTCTGCTTGAGCAAACTGCCTGTTTGCGGCATTCACGCATTTTAGCAGGTTATGACTGCAGATTAAAAAAAAAAAAAAAAAAAAAAAAAGGGACCGCGGCCAATGAACATGTGAAGTTCAGAGTGGTTAAATTCAGCAATGACATTTCTTTGGGATGGGATGCTGTTTCTGAACCTTTTGATCATACAGGAGCTCAGGAACTACACTCTCAGTCACACAAATGGCCCTTTGAGGCTAATCTGTCAGGGTACTGATGTCCCTGTGGAGGAGTAGGTCACCCGGAATGGCATTAAAACCAACCACAAACAAATGCTGCCCTTTATCTGCTGGCCACACACAGTCATTGAAAGCCTCTATCTATCACTCTGAAACCTGATAGTCCCTCACATCCTCAGCCTGGTGTACTTGTGGCTCTGAATGGGTCACTGTCCCTCACCATCAGCTCTTATCTCCATCCAGTGTCTGAAATCAACTTTTTCACTCACCTGCCAAGGGGACTGGTGGATGAAAAAAAATCCACCAGCTAAGCATATTTTTTTTCACTGGGCAAAATATGGCTGGTGCTCCTTCGCCTCAGACCATCTCGAGTACGTTTCGTGGCACAGTTTAGATGTGTTCAAACATACATGGTGCGTACATCTACACCGTACAGGGACAAACATGGATAATTCCTTCTGAGCCGTCATGCCAGATATTTTATCACATGACTATTTTGGTACAAACATTTACCCGTCAGCGTGGTGGATAGCCTTCTGAGATTTACTCGCCAAATGGGAAAATTACCTGCATTTAGCGCTCGGTGGGTGTTAATTTCAGACCCTGTCTCCATCCCATCTTGGATTTACAGTTAAAGATGCTTCCTAGATTTAGTGAAAGAAGCTGTATTTTAACACTTTGCATGTGACAACACATTCGGTATTAATAGCGGAAACTGGAATTTAACCAATAAGCAACCAACTCGTCTACACAACAGCTTCCACAACAGCAGTTCTCAATTTCTATGGTGTTTTGAAACAGGTGGCCACTTAAGCCTGACTGTCTGTCTGGGCTAGTCTAATGGTGTTTTCACAACTGCCTTGTTTAGTTTGGTTGAATCGAACCCCGGTGCTTTTACCCCCATGGTGCGGTTGGTTTGGGCAGGTGTGAACACAGCAATCGCTCTCAGAACAACCAGACCGAGACCTTGTTGAAGAGGTGGTTTCGGTCCGGTTACAAATGAACTCCGGTTCAGTTCTTTTGTGGTATGAACATGATCCGGCCCAACTGCAGAAAGCATTGCACATTTTTTTTTTTGGATTAAACCAGCTCACATAGCCAGCTGCACTGTGCATTATGTTATTATTATGTTGTTATGTACAGGCAGGTATGCGCTCATTGTGTCCTCCTTTCTCCTCTTCAGCAGACTGAAGGCAGCACATCTTCTTCACCTAACATGGAGCAACACATTGCTCTCTAGACGTTGCCTTGAAGTGCCTTCAGATGTGCTGTTCTGCTTGCATATTTTGGCTTGTTATATGGTCCAAACGATGACTGTAATTAGGAAGAAATTCTAACTCTGCTGATGGTCCATTTCGGATAAATATGCCGGAAGAAAAACAAACTCTCCTTACTCTGATTTCTGACTAATTAATGGAGTGACAGCTCCCACATGGCTTTTGTTGATACAGTTTGGTTCGCTTCTTTTTTTGTGTGTGTGTGTGAAACCATAACTGAACCAAAGAGAAATGCAACAAATTAGTAACTCATCCACTGATTGGGAGCAAAGCAAACAGACTATAGGTTTAAAAACACCCTAAGTGGCAGAGCTCCCTCAGGGATTCTCACAAAGCCCTGGTTTGTTTGTTTTTTCTCAGTCAGCGTTTAGGTTTGAGCCACGTTGATTTTGTTGACGTCCTTGTTTCTCTTGTTGATTCCTTTTTTGTTGGGAGCGTCTCTGCAAGCAGGAAGTGGGAATAATCAAGTGAGCCATGGAATGCCCTGTTTTTGTGAGGCCATCTCCTCCCTGGACCATGTTAGTGGAGCGTTGGGGAACTTTAAATCCAAGCATGAAAACAGAAGGTTTGGGGAAAAATCTGCTCATGTTTTATTTGTTGTTTACTCCTCTGCCCCCCCCCCCCCCCCCCGCCCCCCCCGTCCTCCTCCTCCTCCTCCTCCTCCTACTCCTACTCCTCCTAGTACAGCAGTGGGTTTTTTTTAAATTTCCTGCTCCTCACTCTCTCCTGTATACACACTCAGAAGCGCACAGTGACTCTAACTGATTGTGTTTATGATAAGTGACACAAAGCACTATGTTTGTCTTTAATCCTACAAGATGTTGCACCAACCCGTGAATGACTTTTAAGCCCCAGAGCTCAAGAGTCATGATAAAGGAGTGCAGTAATACTCTTGTGGCTGCAGCAGTGTTACTACGATGGCAGTGTCTACACCACTTACTCTACACTCAACTCAACTATCTCACCGCCTTTCATCCTCAACATTTTATTCCATTTAGGGAATAATTGTCCCTAAACCAATCAGTTTTTAATGATGATTTTCCCCAAACTACTATATAAGATTTAGTGTAGTGTGCTTCTCAATAGCAGAAATGTTTGCACTTTCTGATTTTGTGGATCGCAACTGCTCTTAAAGAGCTGGAAATGAATAGCGAATCAGCCCACAAATCCCAAAGCATAAATTACTCAATTAAATCTGTTTTTAAAATGTCAAAGTCATGGAAAAAAACTACAACTTAACTGTCTGTTTGTGTGTGTGTGTGGCCTAAACGGGTCCAAAAAAAGAAACCTCTCAAGCTAATATTTATGTCTTGAACAAGAGCTAATCTGGGAAAATATTTAACAATCCCCTTCAGACATGTATTAAGATATGTAATACTCTGCTAGTGACAATAATATGTGTCTGATATGTTTTTTTTCCACAAAAAAAGTATAATTACCCCTTTCTAAAAATCCTTAAAATGGCAAATATGTTTAATTTCAGATTAACTGTTGGACACAAGATGTCTCATATTTCACTGAAAAGTCTCTTCCTAATGTGCACTGGCGGCCTCAAGTTTCCACATCACACTTGTGTAAATCGAATATTGCACCACGATTGGCTTCTGAACTCGTCGTGATGTCAAAAATCCTGCTCATATGCAGGAAATCAAATTTTCAACGAGCACAGAGAAACTTTCCACTTAACAGCGGATGAAAGTGAAAACAGCCTTCAAGTGTCAAACTGCACATACATCATTCTGCACAGCGAAGCTCAAACATTTAACTGCAGGAACAAGGAGGGAAAAACATATTTCTGAGTGGAAGAGGGGACTTTAAAATGTGTAATCAGCTACAAGTGATATTTATAGCTTGCTTGCAGTGGAGTTGAAAAGCTTTTTGTGCAGTAAAGTGAGACGGTCGGGCACCTGTTTATGTGCGGGCGTCCGTACTTTTTCTCAAGCGCACACACATTGCTGAAACAAATTTTTATTTCACTGCATGCAGATACACAACATTTACCTAATATGTGTACCATGCAATAACAAAACCCCTACTGCAGAGCTTTGTGTTTCCTGGTCACTAAAGTTATCATTGACTGAATAATCATTTGCAACTTATCTAAATTGCTGTGGTGTCTGCTTCCCTTCCTTATTGATCACGCTATTGATTTGGTCTTCCATTAGCCAGTATCACTGAACGTCTTGTTATAGACACACATCTTCTTTCTCTTTATATGCCAGTAATCTGCTTAAGGCCACCAGCAATAACATCTACACTCATCACGTTTTATATATATATTTTTTTTGTGTGCCATCCGTCCAACAATCTGTAAATAAATCCACTCCGTTATTTAAACAGATTTTCATATTTCGTCTTAATATTTAGTCAAATTACAACTAGTGCTCACTCCGTATCAGTGAACTCTGTAAAAGAGCATTCATGTTGGCACCTTCATCCACTTGGAATAAGTTACAACAGCCTCTGAAAGTATGGACAACAGTCATTTTAATGATTTTTGTTAAATCTCTGATCGTTTTAAACAAGTAAAATAAGCAACTGCAATTTTCTTAATGTTTAAAAATGTCTTTTTTTAAATAGCAAAAGCAGTTTTAATGTCTGTAGTGATTTTTCTTTCTTGTGTGTGTCAGTTGTATATTTTGTAACATGCTTGTGCTGCCATTTGAGCATAGCTTTATTATTATTCATATAACGATTATATTTTAATATTTTAACACTGATTTCATGTAAAGAAAGTCATATTTGGACTTAGTAATTTGAATTTTAAGCGTGATTATATGTGCATTGCAGGCGAGCACAGTGAAAGTGCCATTTTGTCAATTTAAAATGAGTAAAATCATTAATCTTGCTATCAGAGATATAAAAAAAAAAGATAAATAATGACCTCAATATTGCACAAGTTTCCTGCAGCCCCTGTTAGTCACAAACTGACAGATATAAATGAAATCTGTTTTATTGTATCTCCCTAAGCAACTTAGCTGTGTAAAAGTTCACACTGGGGCTGCGTGTGAATTGTTGTGTGAAGCGGTCACCAGACTAATATATTGTTGCTGCTAAATAGAAGTCTTAGGGGGTCAGGACCAACTGTGTGGAAAAAGTCTACAGTTTTGATTTGGAAGCATCTTTTCTAGCCTCAAATTGAGCAGACATTACCACCATTGTGATACACTTGTAGAGTTTAACAATGCTACACAGTCTTGGTTGGTGAGCAAACACAATAAAAAAAGCACGTTGAATGTGCGAGTTTGTGCCACAAAATTAGTCCGAGGCTCCTAATAGAGGTGCTGATGGGTGAATGTTTGTGTGTATGAGAGAGAGAATGGACGAGAGAGGTCAACAGAAAGCACAGCGGGGTACTCCGGAGACGACAAAGCATCACACACGCACGTATGTGTCACGCTCACGCCAGCGATGAATAACAAATGAAGCAGTTACAGGTCTGTCCAATATGAGATGGCAGCAATTCATGTCCACTATCTGGTACGTGCGTGCACATCAGTAGGCCCCCCAAATACATCTTTTCATCTCCTGTGCAGCAAGAATGCCTCGATTTTTGGCTCACTGTGGGGGGTTTTTTGGGGGGGGGGTGTTTTGGCCTCAACACTTAACCCTTTCCTTTACTATTTCTTGTGTTGATGTCTCAGCATTTAAATGAGTTGACCTGGTCACAACAGAAACAGCCAAATCTGATGACTGATTCACTAAGTGTTGATTGTTAGTGCATTGTTTATAGTAAAAGGTCAGTTATTTTCACTCGAGGAATTGCAGCAATGCACAATGCAACTCTTTGTGTTCATTCTCCTTGCTTTCTTTTCCCACCGGGCAGCTTTCTAATAATATTTCTTCCATCTGTGTTTTGTGTGTGTGTGTGTGTGTGTTTGTGTGTGTGTGTGTGAGAGTTCAGTCAACATCACAAAACAATATTTAGACTTCCGGAGCCTCACAGAAAATATAAATCTTCATCTTCAGGATGGACCTGCCTGCCATAAGTAGTATTTAAAGCACCTTTTGCATCAACGTTCCCTTAATAATGGTTTTGCTTAAAGTCTGAAACATTTTTTGGGGGGAAAAAAGCGAGAAGCGTGGTGTGTGCTCCGTGTAATTAACTTACCATGGCTGTGTTTGCACTGCAGCACGTGACACATCCAAGGAAATGCAGGCATGCCTGGAATCTCCAGGAGTTTTGCCCTGCCCTCTCTGGAAGCTCCTGCTCACTCACTCCTGTGTCTCTCTCTCTCTCTCGCTCTCACACACTTGAACTTACTCATCTCACATTCCTGTAGTTAAGGCCCACACACAGCCACTATACTTAGACTAACATTGAAGCATGCATGATACGCACATCTTGCTTCAGTCGTACTCCGAATCTAATCAAACTTCATTTCAGTCTCCCGTGTCAGTCTCCTCTCATTCTAACGGTGTTTTAATTAAGCCAGCCCTCGTTCTTCGGGGACTTACAACACAAATGGGAATACTGCAGAGGAGTTTGGCTGGAAAGATGTAGAAGATATCTCAATTGCACTGCTCAGTAAGATGCCTGTACCAAGGTCTTATTTAACAATACGCTTTATTTATTTTATTTTTTTATTTTGTCAGTACATTTTGACACCCCTGATCAGTAAATATCTGGATCACAGTACATTAAACAACAAATACAAGGCCGAAAGGCAAAATTTTGTCTTGCTAATCCATAGTAGTTTAACTGCTCTAGTTGTGTCTATTAGCCACAAAAAGCAAATAGCTGTTTCGAGACTGTATTATGCAGATATTCACCCTCATTGTTAAACTTGAGTGGCCACATTTCTGCCTTACTCCACCATGTCTTTGATTTATTTCCACCTTTTGCTATTTTGACAATATTTACAAAAGCTAAAATGATTGTGACAGTGTAATTGCATGAGAAGTTTGAATAATGCAAGTTTAAATGTTGGGATTCGGTGTGTGTGTGTGTGTGTGGTTGAATGACCCGGCTGTCACTGCTGAACTTCTTTCTTCTTCACCACTGCACCTCAGCTGCCCTCTGCAGGCCGACACTTCGGCACATCCGGACATGTCAGTCACAAGTTTCCACTATTTGTAACCCCTTATTTTGTAAGTAGAGCAATTTCTAACATTTTATTCTTCCTAATATTTACAATGGACACCTCATAAATAAACTATAACTTCATATTACTAATTTTGTGTGAGTGTGATGTAATTAAGGATTTGCAAACCACAGGAGGATTGCTGGAACAGGCTGCAGAGTATATACAGCTGCCAGGTGTACACAGAAAGTGTTTCGGTCGTGTTTTTCAGTCGCCCTTCTCAAGTGCGTCTGACAGAACAGATTCACTTCTATTTTAATCAATACACCTGTCTACACGGGGCTGCGTAACGGCTTGTGCTATATGCATGTAAACGTGACCCGAAGCACTCTTGTTTTATGTGACTAACTAGAGTGATTGTACATTACGCTCCGAGTGCTTCCAAAATGTGGGTGACCTACACACTCAACGCTGTGCCTGAATGCATCCTGTATAGACACACAGACGTAGAAGTAGCTCCTTCTCTGCTAACGTGCTGCTCATGCTACGCCTCCCGTGTAGACACGGTGTGAGTTTGGGAACAGTGATTTGCATGTATGACGTTTGCCGCAGCTCAGCAGTCTAACGGCTCTTTTGAGTGCAGGAAGATGTCAGGTGAGGTCAAGGACAAGTACAGATTGAGTGTACATATACAAGGTTTGGTTGGACTCACCTCATAGTATGTTAGCCACGGTAACATGGCATGCTGGCAAACGTACAAAATGTGATATCTGTGCTCTGAAGTACCGTGTGATTGATTTTATGTGCATCAGCTCCTCTGGAGTGTATTTTTAGATCTGCTATCACAAACCAGGTTCATGACATCGGGCATGTAGAAGAGCGTGTTTCAGTCAGCCTTGGGGGGATCAGCATGTGCTTCCCCGTGGGCTTAGGGCTAGTGTTTTGGTCGTTCCTGGCGTTGATCCTCTCCGGAGTCATGAGGGAGGGGTGGGTGGGGTGTGAAGCCAACTCTGTAATTATGCTGTCTCAATGACATATTAATGGGGTCTGGCTTGTAATCCTAAGTAACGGCATCCTTTTCTTCTGTCTTGTATTGAAAGGTAAGGGTATGTGATAAAGTGTTAAGTGCTCCTCTGGCTGAGGGTTTATAAAGAAAGAATCCACAACACAGAGATGAAATGATAATGGACATAAAGCCAAATTACATTGCAGGAGTGGTTGTACTGTTTGTGGTGAGGATACAGTGCAGATGTCCACATACTGCATTTTATCTGAGCAGATTATGTGTCTGAATCCAATGAGGCTAAGTTTTCATTTCATCGTCAGTCAAGCGTCACCGGGGAGGTTTCTGCTTCGTTGTTCCCTGGCTTCTTCATTGAACAAACGCTGGTCTCCAAGGTGATGGATCTCCCAGGGCCAGTGGTTTGCCTGATGCGGGGGCGCGTTTTTTACCCTGTGTTGTCAGGGAGAGACACCAGATGGGCTGGGGCTTCCCTGTCACTGCAGACCTACTACTGTACCTTTTTGTGTGAGACCCTACCGATTGCTTTTTTTTTTCCAAATCTGCTTGCAACACCGAAACCTTGGCCTCTGCTAGAGCCAAACCTGTCACACAGAAGCAGAGAGAAAGGGGGGGGAGGAGGAGGAGGAGAGAGAGGGAGAGAGTACATCTGCTTGTCTCAAAGCCACACTTTGTCCTTGGGCTTTGAAAAAGCTACAGCAGCAAGGCAGATACACTTTATAGCAACACCTAAAGTGGAACAGTTATTATTCCACAGGGGCTCGGATGCTAGATGGGTGAACTACATAGAGGTAACTTTGTGCTGCACTTGTGGACCTACTTACTAAACTTAGTGTTGTAGAGCTGAAGATCCGTCCTAACAGCACTACAAATATATAGGCTTATGATACTGTGCATTAACGAAAAGCTACATACATTATATTAAGTAGGTTAACTTCATTTATTGTTTTATATTGCCATTTGGATGTGCGCAAAAAGAAAATTTAGCCCTAACTCTAACCTTTGTGATTTATTTACTCAAAAACAGTGGGAGTCCCTGTTTAATCCAGATTTGTTGGATCCAGGGAAAACTGACAGATGTTTGTCAGCTCATGTCTATGCAGCACCAGGCCGGCTGTTGATGCCACCCGATAGGGTTATTTTCATTCCAGCCTCACGACTGAGTCATGAAATCTGTTGAAACTGCAGGAGGTTTAAGATCTAATTCATGAGTGAATATGGCGGATATCTTGAAGTAAAAAAAAAAAAAGTCCATGCAGGTGACCCAAATATTAACATAGCATGGGAAACACTGGTCAGGCTTTGGCACGTCACAGCTGTGTATTTCCATGTCAGTTTGAAATGGTTGAGAGAACATTCCTGAGAGAGAAATGTAAAGAGGGAGACCTGAATGAAGCCCGTTGCAAGAGGGAGAGTGCAGAGACCGTTACTGGAAAATGATAGACACCGAGCCACATGATCCTGTGAGGGAGGCCACAACCTGGACACACACAATGAGTCAATTGTACCAAGGGTGCTTGTGCACTCACCACACACACACACACACACACACACACACACACACACACACACACACACACACAGGAACTTTTCTAATGTATAATACTCAACATAGAGCACAAGTTGATCTCTATTTGAGTAAAATATCCCTGCAGTAAAAACTGTTTGATAATGTTTTTCACTGGCTTTACTTCACTGATGGCTTTTTACACGGCTTGAGTCCACATAATGACGCTGTGTAGTATTATATACTGTAAGAGATTATATGTGGAGACCACATCCCCCTTTGGTGCCTGCGAGGCTCGATATGAAAGCTTAAAGCTCATCTGGCTCCACCCTCCATTTTAAACCATGACCTCAGCACCGTCTTTGTGCTTCACAAAGCCTGTTGAATACCCTTCTTTCTATTTATGACGAATCAAGCAGCTTCAGAGCCAGAGTTGCTCCTCTTACTGTAGCATTTTTTTTATTTATTTTTTGATTGTTGTATACTATTTAGCAAATTAATTGTGCAGGGGCCCGGTTGCTGCGATGCTCCCCTGCAGCACAGCCTCACTGTGGGACAAACGGAGAGCTGGCAGTCAGGCAGGCCGCACATACCGGATCCAGCCCATCCAGGAAAGAGCCAAACGTCCTCTGTGGACTATAAACAATAGGGCTTCTGGTTTTGTGTCATGTTTGTGGGAACACAGAAGGAGAATGGAAGAGAGCATGTGATGAAGTCAGGGAGTGAGGAGGGGGGCCGGGGGGGGGTTTACAGTTTCTTATATCCTTGTGTACTCATTCATTCCTCCTGTGTGAGAGCATAGCTGGAGAATCTCAGGCAATTACTTCAACTGAACAGCAAAGTCTGAATGAAGCAGCACCAAAAGAGTTTTGCAAGTCCAGTAATCGACAGGCCTGGCTCCAGCAGCGTGCATTTTCTCTTCATCAGTATACCAACAAATGAGATTTACATGCAAAATGTAGGCCCTTCACTTTGTTTTTATTGCGTGATCATGATTTGCTCCATGACTCTTGGACACCTGCAGGACCGCTGCTCATTTACATTTCCAGGCAGTGTCGGTGTTGGTTACACCACACCTTCTGTGGGCTTTAATTTGTCTCATTGCTACTGACTGAAGCAGCCAGGTTTTGGGAATACATGTAGGATTATTTTCATTATCGACTGATCCGCAGATTATTTTCTTGATTATTAATTTGTTAATTAACTTTAAAAATCTCACAAAATAGTGAAAAATGTAGATTAGTGTTTCCCAAAGCCCAAGATGCAACCTAAAATGTCTCGTTTTGTCTCGACCAACAGTCTACAACCCAAAGATATTTAGTTTAGTATCATAGGGAACTAAAAAAAACCAGAAATCATTCACATTTAAGAAGCTGGAATCAGAGAATTTAAGTCCCCAAAGAACGATTAAATGATTATAAAAATTGTTGACGATTAATTTTCCGTCGGTCGACTAATCAAATAATCAGCCAATTGTTGCAGCCCTAAAAACATGTCTGTTTGCTCATTCCCTCAGCAGTCACACACTGCTGAAACACACTGTGCACACTTTGTAGTCTGAAGTGGTTTCCTGCTTTCTCTAATGTAGAAGTAGGATGTTGTCAATAACAATCTATTGATTATCTTGCATAAGTGTTCTGATTGTTTTAGTCAGGTGAAAGATGTGCTGTATGAAACCTGAAACGTAGGCATACTGTAGGCAGACAAGAGAGAGAGAGAGAGAGCTCTGAAAAGATCAAGTTCAAGGCTTTCAGCCTGGCTGCTGCTTTGAATTTGGTTTGGATTGCAAATCTGCACAGAGACTCAGCACTCGACTCTCTGTGTGTTTGCGTTAATCAAGTTGTGGACATTGTGTCCCAGAGCCGGTGGTGCAAGCTTTTCTATCACTGTGACGGTTTTAGTGACCAAAGCAGTGATTAGCCCCCCAATATGGCAACACTGGAGGGATTACTTGTCTATTTTTAAAATAGTGCTGACTGGAAATCGCTTTACTGCATCGAGCAATCGCCATTCTCAGTTACGGAGAGCATAACCGAGAGTGCCACATCATATGCCACAGTGTTTATCATGATTATACATCTGTCTGTGGGAAGAAACATTTGTTGCACTAGAACATTTTATAATAACAGAAAACTGCTTCCACTCTCACATTGTTAGTCATGCTAGGTATGGCTGGCTAATATATAACTACTCCATTTTTTTTTTCCCTTTTAAAGAGATGACATATTACTAATTTATTTGTGGTGCGTGAATCCAAACAGAAAATGATTTTTGAACTTTGTCATAGTGGCAAACACTCAGCTGTATGTGTGTCACAGAGATACTCTTGATCCATGTGTATTTATGATTGGAGGAGCCTCTTATCCACACAATGCCATGTCCACCTGTTCCCTCTCAATCTTCCTCCTTTAGCCCTCTGGACTCTACGTCGACAGACAGCAGTGCGATACGGGCTTTCTGTTTATTTTACAGTATACTTTTGATAACGCAAAAACAGCTGTCTAATAAGAATCTAGGCTGAACCGTCCCGTTCTGTACACGTGGCTGAATTGAGGCAGGCATCTTCTGAAACATAATATTTTATTGTGTCAACTCAACAAAACTGAACCGCATTCCCAGGAGGCAAAAAGGGGGGAAAAGCCCCTGTTGTCACTGTGGTTGTTTATTAACCATGTTGACTTTGGACAAGCATTTGGCGCTCGCTGTAGCTACGTGGAAACACAATCTGGCTTCACTGTATTTTCAGTGGGTAATTTGAGTTGTTTATTGTGATCTTTTTATTGTCATTGTTTCAGTTTGTTCGCCCTGAATAGAGGGGTTCCCTCTTTTCTTGAACAGTTTTTCTTGTTTTCTTCAACTGCAGTCTTTCCAGGCATCCGTCCCACTTATCCAGAAAAGGATGCTTCGAGGCTAGCAAGCATAAACACACACTCGCATGCACACACATAAATTGTGTACATACGTGGCCCAAACGCCTTCAGCTAGGACCATTCATCCATCCGCACTGACTCATCTTCACTTAAGAAAACATGGCAGCACAGCGAAGCACAGGACGTCCAGACAGAACAATAGAGAGTCATATTTATGCCAGAATTTGTTCAAACTATTAGTTGCATCAGGTATTAGACATGTATTAGTGAATTTGATGTAAACTAACATGGGTCCAGCTGCTTAGAACAGCCACACATATGGGACATGCATGCAAAGATTTACATATAACATCAATAAAAAGCCAATCTGTAGCTCACGTAGATGTCAAACTGAAACAATATTTAGTTGTGTTATCAAAGCTCCAGACTGAGTTGCTTTTGTGCATCCAGGAAATCCCTAGCTCCACACGGCATTCATTTCCTCACAATGCAAATTTTTGGCTTTACTGTGCAAAGAGCAGAAGTGTTGAATAATGTGTTGGTTTTTTTTAGGGCTAGCAACATCTTTTACCCCCCCACCCCCACTGTCCCTCAATTGTCAGAGCAGAGTTTGGCTACTGTAGCTCAAAACCGCTAAAGTGGCGCAGTAGGTACAGACATTGCTAGGCCTGTCTTGGAGCTGTGTTTGCTGTGTGCACAGATCAAAGTCCCCGGGACAGGTGTAAGTAGATGGGAGTTAGTCAGGCTGTCACTCACGCCGGCTTTACCACGCCCTTCTCTCTGTGTGGGCTGTTCACCCTGGGGGACTGGAGCCGGATAAGGGTAGTCATGGTTGAAAGTGCCACTTAAGTGAAACACAAACACTCATACACATATGCGCGGCATTTTATAACAGCACAAAACACCATTAAATGGCCACACAGAGACACACGCCCACTTCTCTTTATGTGCCTTGTAGATTGCGCGCAAGCATGTTTGATTAAGGTTAATAGAATTAGCTGGGCTGTCCTGTCTGGTGTAGTTCAGCATGTACTGCTGCTGTGTTTGTGGATTTGGTTGTTCTTGGTGGTTCCTTTTTCTTCTTTATCACACACACACACACACACACACACACACAACTACACACACAGATTTGAGCTGCAAGCGATAGAGGGAGATTGTGTGGGAGGCAGAGGGTGAGGGCAGAGGAAGTGGAATGTAGGTTTATAGTTGTGAGTAGGTGGATGGTTGTATTGTTGGTCTGATAAGTGTGGGTTTTCTGAGGAGACCAGTGGGAGTATTGTACTCCACACTGTGTTATGGACCACAGCAGACCGGACAAAAACCACATTGGCTTGTTCCGTGTTTTGATTTTGATGAATAAATGAGATTATTTATCTGTCAGAGACACGGGCAGTTAGTCTGTAGGCCGTTGAAAGCGGAGTGAGATAATTTGTTGGTCAGTGGCTGAAGGCTCTGTTCCCATTAGTGGTGCAGAGTGTGCAGTGCACTGTGGGAATCCATTGTTGACCCTCCACTCTTTATTAATAATCCACCGTCAGTCCCTTTCTCTCAGCTCTCTCCTCTCTCTACTTCTCACACAATCTTCCTTTTCTTCCCCGCGCCGTTCTCCCCACTCGCCTCCTCTATCCTTCTTAGTCATTCCTGCCTTTTGTTATCCTTTGCCACTTTCCTCTTTCAAGTCTTCATCCTTCCATTCCTGTCCCTCTTTCTCTTCTCCGCGGTGCCCTTTCAGACAATGGAGGAATCCCCTGGCCGAGCTGTAGGGAGGGGGGCAGTGAGAGCTGGCCTGTGACTGACAGGCCTGTGTGGGGCTGGCTGCTTGGCCTTTGTCCTTCTGCCAAGGAAAATGGAGGGAACCCAAAGAGGTGGAGCAGCAGAGAGAGCAAGAGGAGGAGGAGGAGGAGGAGGAGGAGGAGGAGGAGGAGGAGGAGGAGGGGAAGAGGACCAGTTAGGGTGTCATTCATGTGTAGAGGTTTTGGGAACTTTGGGTTTCAAACAGTGCTCTGCAGGGGGAGGGGACGCTTTGGCCAACTTAGCAGAGCAACATCAGCCCATGTGTTGCTCCGCTGCTTTTAACTTCACATAACTCTGCACTGAAGATATTTAAGCTCAGCAAGAGGAGGAGGAGGAGGACTCCCTCTTAATGCGGATTTACGTTGTATTATGGCTGCCTTGTGTCTGCGGTCACTCATGTACTGAGTTTATACCACAACAATAACCGCAGCTATCTATAGAAACGAGAGTGCAGTAATGAGGCTCGCCATTCGAGTGACCGACGAAGTTACTCAGTCAACCAAATCCTCTCAGCTTTTTATTTCCCGGACACTGAAAGAGTCCAAGCAAGCACAAAAGCATGTGCTCTCTCCCCTCCCCTCGCTTTTGAGCCCCTCACCCCCAGTATTGTGTACGCAGTGTGTGTAGTTGGTGTGTATCGTGAGGGAATGGATATTGGGAAGAGTGGGGACATAAGGACTAGGCCAACGGGGCAGATTTGGCACAAGATTAAGAGGCTCGGGAATGTGTGAAAAGGAATTTCACTTCCAGAGGAAATGAAGTGTGCGAGAGTAAAATGCAAAAATGAGGGTTATGGAAAGAATAGGGGAGAGGTTTAATGATGATATTTAATTTCACTTCCTCTTTGATTGAATACCTTTATAGGCGAGCTGAGACCTGATCAAGTCGGATCAGCCCTTTTGTTTATGTTTCACAAAATGCCAAGACCTTAGATATCTTAGTTTCTGTATAAATGATACCAACTACTCTTCTACTGTTACTCTTCTACCTTTTTAAAGAATGTTTAGACTGTGAACCTGACCTTTAGGTTAGTGATTGAGGGTAAACATGGAGTTTGATGCCTGGGGTTTCCCTGCACACCAAAAGCGCCCTGTAAGACGAAGGTCGAGTTTAGTTATGTGTGTGCGTATGTATGTGTGTGTGTGTGTGTGTTTTCGGAGGGCCGGAGGAGCCTGCTCTGTCTCTAGTCTGATGGCATGATTGGAGGGAAACCGTAAGCTAAATGGAGTCACTTGACTGGAACACTGCAGCCTCTGTGAACACTAGGCTACGGAAAAAGTTTACAAAAGCACGCACATCCAAACGATAAATACTAGGTGCTGGACAGAAGAAACGTGAAAAATGGAAAAATAGAGTCTGCACACTAGATAATGCTCCCATGAACATTTATTGGTACACCACCATATGGTGGTATAGGCCTACCAATAAATGTTCATGGGAGCATTATCTTGTGTGTGAACATCAGGCTTCAGGTCACTGCACTTACAGTGGAACGTTAGTCATACAGAGAACATAGAGTCTACTCACATGTGAGGCTGCACACACACACTTTGCCTCTTGGATATCTGTAGTCACATTTTAATTAGTTTGTCTGGAGTGATGTGAGGTCCACAAACATTAACATTCTGCTCTGTGAATTTACAGTCTCTTCCAGCGCGCATAAACACTCTCATAAACACTCTTAAACAAACACAAACCCCCGCTAATACACATGAAAACACAAATATGCACGTTAACATCTGCCCAACCCCCCCCCCCCCCCGACACACACATGCTGAGTACTGCTACTGTAGCCAGAGAGTTCTTGGCAACGCCAGCCAAAGTAAAACTAAGATTTTCTAAACACTGCTGTGTTCTGGCTTAAAAGACCTACAGCACAGGATCTTCCCTCCTGCGACTTAAAGATTTCTGCAAAACGAGTAGAAACTGCAAACACACACATACAAACACACATCCTGAGGTACATGAACGCACTTCGTCTGTCAGGCAGGAATGTAACCCAAGCAGAGAGATGTCAGATAAATCAAAGCATTTCATGACACTCAACACATACTGACGTGCAACGTGTCATTTGTGTAACCTCTCAGTGTATCTCATCACACACACACACTGCTCTCTGTAACAGGTTGCTCATGGGTGACCAGTCCTCATTCACTGTATAATAATAGGAGATATCTCAAAGAAGTACCAGCACCACAGAAGCCACTTCACACTAGCTTGAGTTGGCCATGTTTTTGGATGTTACACAGACCTAATCCTCCCCTGTGTGAAACGTTATCATAGTCCGGCAGAATCTTTGCAGCTGTGTCAGTTCTCATAGCTGTCTTAGTCACTAATAATATAATTTATCTACCACTCTATCCTCTGGAATCCAAAGCAGTTTGAAAGGGAGTGTTGCATTAGGTTTGACTCTTAGCTTTTTATTCATCCAACCACTTAGATTTAGATGTTTTATCTGCTAGAGCTGTTTTTAGAAAGGCTTGAATGAAGACTTCCTTACCACATTAGAAAGTGCTATCAACAGTTGACAGATGGCAGGTGTTGATTTCCAGTTTTAATGCTTGCTTTTCCTCTGTTTGGTTTACTTAATAGGCTTAACAGCAAATATACAGGATATTACTTTTTACCAGTGACTTGTTGCAAAGATGGATTTGGTTATTCACCGTCTTATAGGCACAAGAAAGGCTGGTACATAGTGGTTTTAAAGGCTATTTACAAGTGAGCTGTGGTGACTGGAGCTCTGAGACCCCACACTGCCCTCTGCTGACACCGCTATCATTCACCCACGCTCCCTCTTCACATCTTCCTTAAGCAAACAAGTCTCACCAAAGCCCTCATTAAAACATCCCACTCGCAAAGTTGTAAAGGAAACTTAACACACTGGTTCTCACCAACGTGCCGTCTCACTCTACAAATGGTAACACACACAAAACACACACACACACACACACTGGCACAAACACAAATACACACACACAAACAGTCCTGTAAATGCTGCCTGAGTGACTGAGCAGACTGATGTGGCTCAGTAATACAATGAAGAGACGGTGGCGGTACACTAAATCCCACTGCTCCCACTTGTTATTCCAACTGACCCATTGACCCGTATAAAACTGTTGGTTCTCCATTGTTTAATTTGAAAGTACACCAGTTGGTGGGAAACGGCAGGGACATCAGACCCAGTTTAAATTGAGGGAATTGCAGTTATTGCCATTGTTTGAAAGGGATTTTTATTACTTTACCAACTCTGACTGCTTTACAAGTAACTGGAACAGATTTATTACGCGTGGAAGAGTTGACGTGATTGAAAAATGTTATCAACTTGTCGGTATTTGGTTGTAGGAGTTACCTAACATCTTTACTATCTTCTAAAAAGTTGAAAAACTCGTGAGTCTACTCTCGTGTTGTTGTGTTTTTGTTGCTGGAGTAAAGCTGTTTTGTAGACTGGGTAAAAGCATCATAGTTGCTTCCTAGAAAAATACCGGCAACCCTGTCTGCGAGCGCCTACTTAGGAGTGAATGGCCATCTTTGTGAGTGTTCATAATTACTTGTTCACAGGCATGATTGCATTACCGTCCAGCTTTCCCCTCATCACCGATTGGGCTCTGGACGATATCAAGAGAGGAGAGGAATGCACTGATGCAAAAGCTTTTATTGGGTGATTGGTTTAGCCTGGATGGAAGAATCGCTGATTGTCTGTAGCAGTAACATACTTTGGTATGAGAGTACTGCCTCATCGTGGGAACTTGAAACTCCAGCCATATTTGTAGGGGATAGAAATTAGGTTTTTAAGTTTGTGTTTTAAGTTCTTGTATCTGCAGAATGAGTGCTCAGGTGTGTGTGTTTCATAGCACTCACACCCTGAGAGGCTTTCATCTCCAATTGTCACCTGTTCTGCCAGCAAGGTTGCCTCCCCTCCAGGGGGCCGGTTCCCATCTGGGCTTGGCCTCGGTCACATGGTCCCCCTGAGCTCCTGTTTCCTGTTCCTGCCATCTGATACCTGTCACCTGCTACTCAGTGAGCCAACACCCTTTTTGTCTCTCTCTCTGGCTCCGTCCTTCCCCGTGTTTATCTCCTACCTCCCGCCCCCCCCAACTTCACTCCATCAGGAGGGGGGAAGCTGGTTATAAACTACCAGTCAGCTGCTGGGAAATGTTGAATATTAGGAAAGTACTGACAAGCTCTATCTTGCTGCTGTAGCCAACTTCACTCCCCATCCTAACACGGTGCACATAACCAGTTAAGAGCAGGAAATATCTGTCATCAAGGAACTGAGTGGAGCTGAACTGCGCATTCTTCTCTTTGGCAGCGTAATTGTAGAGCTGTCTCCCAGCATGTTGCATTCAGTGTGTAGATCTGTGTGTTATTACACTTTTTGTCAGGCAGAGACCCGACAACACACATCAAAGAACGTTTTGTCTTATCTGATCGACTACATGTTTATTCAACACTTGGGATGCAGGAGTGTGACGGCGCTACATTTCTGAAACCTTAAGCCCCATGAAGCAGGAAGTGTTTGGAAATTGTCTGAATTTTCCCAATTTAGTATGTTAATCTCTGCGGTTATTGACACACAGGGGTTGTTTTCCACAGAGGGCCTTGTTGACGGCTTGAGGTTTAATTTGTATTAAGCTTGAGGCTCCAGGCTTGCAGACGTCTGTGCACCCTATGTTCAGAAAGCATCCCTGAATAATGAGTTTATACAAATTCCTATTCCAGTAAGCCCAAGTCGGCAAGTTCCTCAAGACGCTTCCTTCGTTGCAGCGTCTGAGAAGTCGCCTGGCTTTTGACAGAGTAAACAGTGGATCCTCTGTGGGCTGCAGAACTAGGGACTGATTGAGGGGTTAATAACTGCATAGTTTTGGCCTGTTTATCTTGCTGTTCCCCAGCCAGCCTGTCTTGTCTGTCCATCTGAACGGCAGATGACACACAGACGAACACACAGACACACACACACACACACACACACACACACACACACACAGCGCGGCTGGCGGAGGAATGTTTCTGAACGCTGTCCTGTCCAACAACCAGCCTCTTGTGAAAGCACTTGGCATGGCCACAGCCGCAGCACTTTCCTCAGCTCTCCCCTATCGAAAGCCACTTTGTTTGGCTGGCGTTGCCATGGCGAGGAGGAGTTTTTGGGAATATGAGGATGGAATGTCGGTTCTGGAGTCGACCTCCTTCTGAATATACAGGATGTTTTGTGTGTTCACTTTACAGTTATTATTAAGTCCTCAACATGTTCAAAATGAATACATTTGCTCAGCTGATTTTAACATAATGTGTTTAAGCCTGCAGTTTCAAGAGCCAGTAAATCAATCCTAAACGCTGAGATCATGCAGCTGTGTGTCCACTTTTGATCTAAAATGGTCATTAACAGAGCCAAAATGATAAATCAAATCATCTATTATTTATATGGCAACTATGGCAACTCATTTTTACTATTTTCTAACATCTTATACACCAAACGGTTAATTAATAATGAAAATGATTGTTAGTTTTGGCCCTCGGCATTAAGCGTTTGCATTGTCTCTACCACTTTATATGTTCTATAGATTTTGATTCTGTTATCTGCAAGATTTGATTGTTATCCGTCCATGTTTGCCCCTTGATGCATCCTTGCAAGATTGGACGATTAAGTGAAATTTAAAGAATTTAAATGTCAACTGCCTACAGAAGTATTAATATGTTATCATGTGTCTCCGCAGCCTTTCTTCAGACTACTGAACCTAAGGAAGCTCGGCTTGAGCGACAATGAGATCCAGAGACTCCCTCCTGAGGTGGCCAACTTCATGCAGCTGGTGGAACTGGACATATCCAGAAACGGTACATGAATACAAGTTCGCCGCACACAAATTGCTTTACTGTTTCATTACCAGTCAGCATGCAACCCAGTTCTTTTTAATGACATGTTGTAAAATAACCTTCCACTCTTGACAAGACCACACCAAAAACAACAAGGGAGTTATAGGCTATTTGTAAAAATTCCTGCCATGTGGTGTCTCGCATCAGAAGCCTAGCCAAATCAGTTGGAGGATCAACATGCCAGCAGCAACCATTTGATAAATATTAGCTCTTTGCCAGATTATCCAGTCTTACCTCAGGCACAACAGACATTTGTCTGTTGATCTTCATGCCTAAGACAAGCATAGTCATACATGTCACAGAGACTTCAAATAAAACACATTTCAGTAAGACCTGCTGTATCGTTTTCTGCAACTCATCAACAAATATCTTGCCCTCTTTGTGTCCTTGCGTGCTGCTCACAAATAAACCGATTCTCAGTGGCAGGAAGAGACTATATGGTAGATGTGAGACATCTGCTCTGCTACAAACTGCATCAAGTGCTGTGGGAGCAGTGTTCAGTGGCCTGTAAGGGGCCTTTCCCATCTGTCTGCCTGTCTGCTCCTGCTGCAGGACAACACTGAGCCAGATAAGCGTCATAGGCTGCTTGGCTCAGCTGGGATTTCTTAACGTGCACCTGCAGGATCCAGTGGTAAAAGTTATTTTTCTGGTCAGACCTGTAGGTCAGATTTATACTCGTGCCCTCCATATGTGCATCAGATTAAGCAGGCAAAAGTAAAGCTAAATTAATGCCTTTGTCTTTTAACATTTTAAGCTATTTTTTTTACTTTACAAACTATCTTACGACCACTTAATGTGGGGCTTAGGTGCAGACACCTGCTTGCCTTGCAATGAATGAGTATTGGCTTTGGAAATTCATACTATTTCACACCATAAAACCAGTGCTTTTATGATATAAGCAATATGTTTCTTTTATTTGCAGTACAAAATATTTATCACACAGATCTCCTTATCTCCAATCTGCATTGTTTGAAAATGCAGCGAGACTGTGACAGGCAAAACAAATCAATAAACAGCCCTATAATCAAAGAAGCCTTTACCCCATCCAGCTGTAGATTTTATAGGTTTCTTCCCTTTTTTCTATATTTTACCCCTAAGTTATGTCTTTTACCGTACATGGGAAGCACATAAGTAACAGCTCGAATGCTTTTAGATACAGATAGAGGATCCAGTGAACTTAATTTGGACTTGCATAATAAGTGAGTCGCTATAAATGTGTGATTGCACTCTAAATTTTACTTAGTGGAGGAGGGGGGGGGACTTTGTACACTTGGACCATGTCCTCCCTAGCACAGCTTCCATCTCTCTCGGTCTCATTTTCCCTTTTCTTTCTCTCATTTTCCTGCCTCTGGCCATCTGGTTACGATTAAAAGGAACTTAAAATGATTCGCTCTATAGAATACGAGCCCTCTACATCTCCGTTCTGCATCTGTGTGTCCATGGTGCTGACTCCTGTCCCCCCCCACCCCCCACCTCCTCCCTCCCTCCCCCCTTCTCCTCTTTTCTCCTGCAGACATTCCTGAGATCCCCGAGAGCATTAAGTTTTGCAGGGCCTTGGAGATTGCAGACTTTAGTGGAAACCCCCTCTCCAGGTAAGTGAAGTAGAACAACCCATCACTCTTTTCATCATCACTACGAGAAAATAACGCGCTCACCCACATGTAACGAAAGGGGAGAAAATCAGTACGACTACGAAATGTGCAACGAAGCATGATGAGTGTCATTCGTTTGCTCTAATTCCTTTGCTTTTTAAAAAGATGTGCAGTCAATTGTATGTGAAAGACTGTGAACGCGCATGTATACAGTACATATTCGAATGTTTATCCTGACTCGTAACTGCAAAGCTTTTAAATGTTCCACTGCTAAGACACAATTATGTACAGTACTTGAACAAATGCCTGGAGGAGATCATGGTTTGTGTGACAATGTGCTCTCTGACCAAACATGGCTCTATATGAAATCACACACATTAACAAAACCAGGATCAGATTTTAACCCCTGTAAAAAGTCACCGCTGCAGCGTTCTCTCTCTCTCTGTTAAAACATTTCTCGCTACACCTGCAATCAGCGATGTCTAGGTCGGTATTTTGCCTTTTAACATTCTCCCATCGGAAATCAATGGCTGGGAAGTTTTATATGCTGAATACTTGAACAGATGGGAATACCTAGTGGGCCAATAGTCTGTGTGAGTAAAGTGAGATCATGCGCTTGTACAAAAGATCTCTAAAAAAGACTCTCTCCACAATTTTCCCTTCTTTCTCTCTTTCTTTCTGTCTGCCTCAGATTGCCGGATGGTTTCACTCAACTCCGAGCGCTGGCTCACTTGGCACTCAACGACGTGTCATTGCAGACTTTGCCCAATGACATCGGAAAGTATGTATACATGCACAGTGGCTCATAATTTTGATTGGTTACGCTTACTTTTATTGTTTAACTATATTTTTCTTTTTAACAGTCACAGAAACTCTTGTTGTGTTATTATGGTTTAAGAAAATTTTTAAAGTATACTGTAGTCTGTTATCAAGCCGTCACACTCGTCCACGCCGCCAGACTGAAGGACTTCGATTCGGTTAGATCCACGAAACGTTACGAGACCGAGCAGGTTTTCAAGAAGTGTAATTGTGTTGCCCAGTGGGCTCGGAGGAAGCCGGTCTCCGGGCTCTGGGCCACTGCTCTGCTCAGACAGATGGAAGGAGCCCCTCACCATGCCAGGCAGCCCAGATGAACAGACCTGCCATCTGACTAACCAACCTGCCTCTCCTCTCTTCCCCCCCCCCCCCCCCCCCCCCCCCCCCCCATCCTCTTCACGTCGCCTGCCAACTCCTACCCCTGCTTCTCCCACATTTGCTTCATTTTCTCTACCACTCCTCTTTTTATAGTCTGGCCAATCTCGTGACGTTGGAGCTCAGGGAGAACCTGCTGAAGTCTCTGCCCACGTAAGTGTCATCTCCCTCCAGCGTACATGTGCTCAGCTTTTAGTCTCTTATTCTCCACCATCTCCATCATGAACAATAAGCATCTCAACGTTAAAGAATTAATGCAGCTATTTATATATCAACATTAACCTCTTTAGCTAGAACCCTTATGAATGCAATAGTTTTAGGAGAGAAAATATATCGCAGAGTGGAAGAACGTGCCAAAAACTACAATTTACCTTTTTAGCTACGCAGGTTTAAAAACATTCTTTGCATGTCAGTACATGGGAATGAATGGTATGTTGTAGTCATATGCAAAACAGTGCTCTTTGTTCGTTAGGGGCACATATTTGTGTGACCTTCTGCATGTGCTATTTTCTGTGTGTTTTCAGGTCTCTCTCTTTCCTGGTGAAACTGGAACAGCTGGACCTGGGCAGCAATGAACTGGAAGTTTTAGTAAGTCGAAAACTCATCCGTATGACATACAGTAGATAATTAAATCTACCTCTCAAGTGCTCAAAACACACTCTTGATTTTGCCTCAAAATAATTAATTTTATATTTGAACTGCCGGTTGAACACACACACGCACACTCTTGAAATGTGTCATAAATATCCTTCTCACATTCCCACCATAATAATTATGATCCGAACCACATGTTTACCTCAACGAACACAGCAGAAGCCGGTCTGTCAGACCCGAGGCCCCGTATGCGCTGTACCCCAGAGTGACTGCTGGTTTTAGCCTGGGTACGCCCACCAGTCTCAATAGGACAGGGTAAACAATGCCTCATGACCCGACAAGGGCGGAGGCTGAGCAAACAGTTGACATCATGATGAAACCTTGCCCGCTTGCGTGTCTGTCATAAGCCAGCGCTTTACTGACATCCTCCTTAATTTTATTTATCGCTTAGACTCGCATTTGAGCTAATTTTGGGAGACTTTAGCCTACTGACTGGATTTAGGAGCTTCAATAAAAGGATAAAAAATCCCAAGAAAGAGCATGACTACATGTAAAGATCCTATATCTATTTATTTACCCATTATTCAACTGTTAACACCAGATAAATCAATTTAAATTCATATCCTTGTCAATCAAAAAACTATAATCCAAGAGGAGTCAAACTAAAGAGTCTTAAAAATCAACCCATGTGCCAATGTTTGCAGCTCTTAGCCTACTACATCAAGCCGTGTTCTACCACATGCTGATGTATTTAACCATCCAGTTTATATATAGAGTGCCTGTGTATTTAAGGCACATGATTCTTGTTTGCTGTATCCTCAACCTCTCTGACAGTTTTCAAATAGATCAGATTTCCACTCACTGTTTCCTGGTTTGTTTAGACCGCACAGTTCTTGGCATCGCACCATAAACATTAACAAGAATGACCAACCTGCTCTCTCCAATAACCAACCGCGAGTAACCAATATGCTCCCTCCTCTCCTTCTGTTTCATCCCATCTCTTAGCCGGACACCCTCGGCGCTCTGCCCAACCTGAGGGAGCTGTGGCTTGACCGTAACCAATTGTCCTCATTACCACCAGTAAGTACAGTTTCATAACATAGATTTAGTTTTTATGTTGCCCTTTTGCAAGAAATGTGATCATTTACATGAGGGGTGCGCAGCAGACTGAAACTGCGTTTACTCCAAGCACAACATGCAAAATAAAGACAGATAAAACATGGATAGAAACATACAAAACAACAAACACAACAAGCACAAAATGACAACAATTATGTTAGTGGTTGTCTTTTTGTGTGTGTGTATGGAGGAAGTTAAAAGGAGTCTAATGGTTTTGGGGTGAGAAGCTCTTAAGAATCTATCAGTTCTGTGCTGTAAATAAGTGGTATTTATTGTGTGTATGTGTTTATAGGAGCTGGGGAATCTCCGGAGACTGGTGTGTCTGGATGTGTCAGAGAATCGTCTGGAAGAGCTTCCCTCAGAGCTAAACGGCCTTCTGGCTCTCACCGACCTGCTGCTCACACAGAACCTGCTGGAGGTCGTCCCTGACAGCATAGGTGAGGCATACAAGGAGGGGAAATAGAGAGAGACAGGATGGAAATAACAACTCTCAGTAAAACTATGTCAGAAACAGCAATGAATGAAATTAAAATGAATGACATCATAGCAACATTGACTGCCCTTTTACCATCTCAGCCATCCATACATTTCATACTCTCCATCACTATCATTAAATGGTATTTTTATTATTCTGTGTATTAGGATATTTAGAAGTGTGTTTCTCAAACAGTTAAACAAGCCCATATTACTTGTTACAAGAATTATAAGTTGCCCAATACTAATTAGTCCTTTTTAAACCTTCTCTTTCTCCTTTGTGTTTTCTCTGAACAAATGTGTTTTTGTGGTACTTACTGAAAGTTTGCCATCCAATTAGGCAACACTGTTGATAAAGTCGACCTTATGGCAGGCCCAGTGAGTTTGTGTAGGAGTACTCTAAGTGCTCTGTTAAACAAGAACAGCACTGCCCTCTACTGGAAAAATAATGCCAGTGAAGAGCAGCGCTGGCTGCAGTTCAGTCTGTCTTATTTCAGAATGTGGGCTAACATTTCAACATCAAAACCGCACATACTTACACATCACATTTACTGTTAGTATTCTATGCTTGCAGTTTGTTAAATGGCATGTTTTTCTTATCCAGGCTGTCTGAAACAGCTGTCTATCCTGAAAGTGGACCAGAATAGACTGACCCACCTGACTGATTCGATAGGAGAGTGTGAAAACCTTACAGAACTCATCCTGACAGAGAACCTATTACAGGTAGGGATTTACAGTATGAACCACTTACAACAGCCTCACTCTGACCCAGGTGGGATTTATATACCCCTGTTAATACTCCATTAACAACTATTAAGCTTCAATATTGATTTAACTGATTATTAATGCTCTTTGTCTTCCTCCCTGAAAGTCACTTCCTCGCTCGCTGGGCAAGCTGAAGAAGTTGACCAACTTGAATGTAGACCGCAACCGTTTGGGCAGCGTGCCCAAAGAGCTGGGCGGCTGTGCCAGCCTCAACGTTCTCTCATTAAGAGACAACCGCCTGGGCAAACTGCCTCCTGAGCTTGCAGATGCCACTGAGCTGCATGTGCTGGATGTGGCTGGAAACAGGTAACCTCACTGAACACCCTGTACCGTCAATAATGCACTGCAGCTTTTTGAGCTAAGGTTAAAGCTTTAAATAGAACGCTTTTTGCCAAAATAGTTCGTGTATTACCAGCAACCTGCAGAGGCACTGCACCTCTAGTTTTACCTTTTTAATGTCATAAGGAGCCAACATCATAGCCTACACATAGATGTATCTTCAAAGCTGTGGTGCCAAGTTTGACTATATACTGGAAAATGTCAGGGATAATGCTTCTTATGGAGAGAACTGTATATCTGCTGGATCATGAACATGTTATTCCTGTTTTTTTCTTCTGTGAATTAATTTTTCAGTACAAATTAGGTCTTGTTGACAATAAATTAAGTACTTTTTTAACTCTCTTGTAACTGTTATTCTCCTTTCCCACATCAAGATTACAAAACCTGCCTTTTGCCCTGACAAACCTCAACCTGAAGGCCATGTGGCTCGCAGAGAACCAGTCCCAGCCGATGCTCAAGTTCCAGACAGAGGATGATGAGCGTACGGGGGAGAAGGTGTTGACCTGCTATTTACTGCCTCAGCAGCCTTCCCCGAGCCTCGGTGAGTAGGACTTTTTCAGTCCCATTGCGGTTAAGTCACTAGTTTGTTTTTGTTTTTTTTTACAAATCATGTTTTTTGAACTATGTCTGCTTGATAAATGCTTAAAATACAGTATGTTGTTTTGAAAATGTTCCTGGGTTTTCAGAACTTTGACTAAATCACCCTGAGGTTTCTAACCTACTTTGAGTATCTTTTACTCGTTTTGCTTAGCTATCTTATACTTTATATATATTTTATCCTATAAAACCTCAGTATGACATGATTTATGGCTGGTTTATGAGATTTATAATTTGTTTTGATATAGTTTTTACCAATCTAGTCTTGGCTTATAAATCTGTACATGGTTGTGACCCAGAATCTGTTCCTGCAGCTGTTCATTTAAAGGTTTGCTGCTGCTATCAGCTCAGTCTGACATCTGACATCTGCGCTCCCCTTCCTTCCTTTTCCCACAGAGAATTTGCTACAGAACAGTGTTGATGACAGTTGGACGGACAGCAATCTGAACAGAGTGTCAGTCATTCAGTTCCAGGAAGAGACCAAGGCTGAGGACGAGGATGATGAGGCTGCTGCAGAGCGCAGAGTGAGAAAACAACAATGCAGTGTCACTTGTGTACTCTCCTCATGTCCCCTTGTGTTGAGAATTTTTCATGTTTTGTTCTATTATTTATCAGCAATCAATGCTGTACATCCCTGTTGTCGTTTGTTGGAGCTGCAGAATTGCTATTATATCTTGATTGAAGATGTGCTTCAAATGAGGCATGAGCAAGTGCCAATATGATACAAAATCACCTGACGCTATTCTGGGCTTTAACAAGGTTATTACGTTTACAAAAGCAATTGTTTTTTTTTAAATTTGTTTTTCAGGGCCTTCAGCGTAGAGCCACACCACATCCGAGTGAGCTGAAAGTGATGAAGAAGGTGATTGAGGAGAGGAGGAACGAAGCGTACTCATCCAGACCTGATGGAGATGAAGAGTCCTCTGACCCACAGGTACATACTGTATATATTGTGTAATGATTATTATATCAAGCATGCTAATTAATGGAAAATCACCAGCTATTTTAGAAAGTGAACAAACAGTTTTGTTCTTGTGCACAGTGACTTAAACAGACGCTTTTTGTTTTAGGAGAAACGGCTCAGTGACCTTTCCAATCAGAGCCACGACTCCCAGGTGTCCAACAGCACACTGTCAGCCACCTCCCATGAAGAGAGACGGGAGGTAACCGTCGCCTCGCAGAGAGAGGACCTCGTAGACGGCCACTCCCCTCACGAGGAGGAGGAACTGGATGAGATGGAGGTGGAGTACATTGAGGTAAATATTCCAAATGTCTTATCCATAAGATTATTATCTGTTAGTATTTACATGGCTAGAAAGATAATATAACTCTAAAATCTGAACCCCACCTTTCTCCAGCCCACTGTGCACTTTGCAGAGGAGCCCATCATCCGTGGTGGGGATGAGGACGAGGAGGAGGACGGGGAGGACGGTGAGAGGAGCGACGAGGAAGACGAGAGGCCGGCTTTTCCTGCGGAGAAGCAGCGTCTGATCAGAAAGGACACGCCACACTACAAGAAGCACTTCAAGATCACCAAGCTGCCCAAACCCGAGGCCGTTGCCGCGCTGCTGCAGGGCTTCAGTCCCGACGGCCTCAACTCTCCCACGCAGACCGCTGAAGACGAGCAGGACGAGGAGGGAGAGCAGAGTATTAGCACCCCTCAACGCCATCACAGACTGGAGGCGCCGGAGCTGGAAGACAGCCGGCAGGTCAACTCCAGCCAAGTAAAGGTAAAGGAGACATCCCGGCATCGGCAGGATGCAGTTCAGTGATGTTTGGCTGGGTAGAGATAGATGAATATGCTAAATAAAACTGCATTTGTATGCAGATTAGAGCAGATATTGGTGTAGAGATGGAGGTTCATATGTATAAAAGTGGCAAAACAAGATAAACAGTATGAGAAGAAAGTGGTATCATAAGTAGACAAACACCAAATCTGTTAATTTATTTAAATCTTCTATTTATGTTATAATAATATATCTAAATTTAATATATTTTGGCTTGCTTATTGCCTCTATGCAAACAGGTAATACTGAATGCATAGAGTGCCCTTACCACCTTGCAAGTTGCATTCAGTTTGAAGTGGGCTGCTAGCACCGGAGAAGGATTTTGTCACTGCATGCAGGGTCATTGTGGAAATGAACGTCTACCCTTGTACTATAAATCAAGGGGAATGTTTTTCTCAGAAAGTTGATTTTGTGGTTTTTAACCACAAACTCACCGGTAGTTTCACATAAGAATGGCTCCCTCAGAACTTTGCTTTCTCTTTTCTCTGTCCCACGCAAAGACGAGACGTCCTCCACCCTAATGCTTACAAACACTCAGATATCATCACTGATAACGCTCACATAAACCCTTCAGCGCTTGAATCACTTAACATATGATGCAGTAACAGAGAGATGTAAAAACACTGTCTCATAATTTGGAGATAAATAAGAGAAGTTTTAGTTTTATAATTTCTTTGATGTCAAATGATGATATCCCTCCCTCACAAGCAGCTGCAGGCTGAACACTGGTCCTGTTCAGTACTAAAAAAAATCTCACTGTATTATCAGCCATTTCCTGATTTTTAATTGGTTAATTACATTTTCACACTCGTGCTTTTATAACTGTGTGTGTGTATGTGTGTGTGTGTGTGCGTGCGCGCTTGTATGAGTTGAGTAAGTGAAGTCTGCTCAGGTGCCGCTTAAATGAATCTCCGTATTGATCATCAGTATTCGGGGAGACTTAATGAGACATGTTGATTTATCATTCTAATTGTAGAAATCCTTTTTTTTTTTTTTTTTTTTTTTTTTTTTTTTTTTTTTAACACTGTGATCAAACATCATCATCTCACCAAATCTGTTTTGTGTGTGTTTTTATGGATGTGGGTCTGTTTGTGTGGCTGACCTCAGACCAACCGGAACGTATACTGGCAGAGCTGGAATGTGAGATCCAACGAGCCTTGTTTGTGTCACATGATAATAATCTTTTACAGGATGTTACAATTCTTCTAAATGATAAAATATCATATTCATTGTTCTTATAAGTGAAATTCAGCATTTTCTTTTAGTATTTCACAGATTTTCTTTAGTCGTAATGTTCTGTAAATGACTTTTGTAAAGTCATCTTGTAGATATGTTTATATTTTGTAGGCTGACACTCTTTTTATACTTAACTACTATATATTATACTCTACAAAAGTAGGCCTGTTTTCTAAGTTAAATCTTGCTACTGGAGGAAATCGCCTTCTGTGGTGTTGAGGCTGGGCATATTCTCGTATGGGAGCTTTTGCCTTCTCTTGTCCGCTCTCTCTACACTGTTTTGCGCTGTAGCTCAGCTCCTTGGTCTTGTCTTTCCATCTCTGCCTGTATCTGCTTCTGGTGGCTGGGGGGTGCGAGTGTGGGATCGCTTCTGCTTCAAGGTGGTCCATCTCGGTGGACTTGGAAATCCCCACAACCTGCAAGCAGACAGCGGAGTGTTGGTTGTGTTTGGTGAAGTTTATGGAAAGAGTGAGAAAGTGGCTTTTTTTTTTTTTTTTGGTGTGTGTGTGAGCATATTTTTATTTTGGCCTGACTAATCCGCATGCCTCTCGCTGGTTCCTGTCCTAACAGGGGGTGTCATTTGATCAAGTCAATAATCTGCTGATTGAACCTGCTCGAATTGAGGAGGAAGAGGTCTGTACCTACTCTTTCCCGTCCAGTCTGTCTCTTTGTCCCTCACTCACCTACTCATTCACCCACCTGTATTCAGAGGTGGAGAGAAAACCTACAGAAATCCATGTTTAATACAAGCCAATCACTAGGGACCCCCTAACCACAACTCCTTTATGAGATGGACAGTGTGGCAGAACCTGGATGCAGGAGGGCAGTAACCATATTTTATTTATCATATGTATTGTTTTTTCCACAGGGCAGCAGCACAGACACTCTTACATTGTGCCAATATCCAAAAGTATTTAATTATTCTCCTTGGTCTCTTTAATAATTAACTCTCAGCAAGTGAGGTTAGAATTAAAATTATCTTGCTGACTTAATTTCAGATCTTGCCTACTTAGTCAGTTAGTTTGTGCTACCCACAGACTGTAAAATAAATAATGGATGTAGGCACCGTGACATCAACCATTGGTTTGTGGACTCTGGTTTTGAAGCCTCGAGTTTACATTTTGACCATCGCCATCTTGGTTTTTTGGAGCCAGAAGTGACCATATTTGGACGAGAGGGTGGAGCTGACCCTAATGCTAGCCGCTAGCTTGGTTAGCACTGTGCATCTACACTCTATATTTAACTGCGATAATGCTAGTGCTAACTTTTACTAGCGAAAACAGGCTTAAAACCATTAAAACAAAATTTACTTACTGGAAAAACTACAAAAAGTACAACCAAATGCCGAACAAGACTTTTTTTTTTTAGGTGACCAAAATGTTACAATTAACTTGAAAACACTGTGAAATAGCGACAGCTACGCCTATACTCTGTGAATCAGGGATTACGCCAAGGTTACGTTACTTAACCAACATTGTCGCCGTGGTAGTGACCTGTCACTCAAAGTGGCCACACCCTTCATTATGCCTAACTTTAAGCCTTAATAAAATTTAAATGGGTGAGTTGTATAACCCCCTGTACACTTGTCATGAACGGGCAAATTAGCTACAGAGACCAAACATGTTTATTTCTGCTGTAAAGTTGGGCATTTCAACATGGAGGATTGACTCACTTTTGGGGCCTCAAGTGGCCCCATAAGTTGCTGCTTGGTGCTACCATGAAAGGTCATATTAACCATTAATTGACAATAAATTAATCACTTTTAGTATTTTAATCTACTAAGAACATTGTGACCAACCATTTGCAAAGCTTTAAGAGCAGTATTAAAAAAGAGCGAGAGTGATGCAGCTCTTCATAAAGCCCACCATGGCTGCTGCTGCTTTTACTTTTCCTCACTCTAAATATTATTGTTTGCAAAAATGATCCTGCCAATTTTTTTTTTTTTTACCAACAGGGAGTTGCAGTTACTCAACCCTGACCACACATTTTTTTAATAACAACTTGTAAATCTGTCAGGAGATCAGAGCAGCCCTTTTCAATTTTCTACTTAGATTGTTTTAGGCTACCACCCTATTTTGTTGATACAGGAATGGGTTCAGATTAAGAACCCTGTATGTTTAGTCTGATGTGTCCTCCAGAGAAACCAGTTGCTCAGAATTACTCAGGGTTTTTTGTCCGTCTGTTGGCTAAACACTGTTAAGTAAATATTAAGAACAGACGAGCAGGAGCACAAAGGAAGTCATGATAATGCTACATAACTTCTGTTAGTTATTTCAGACTCATATCTTTGTCTTTGATTTATTTAAAGGACCGGTGTGTAAGAGTTAATGGCATCAAGCACTGTTAACCCCTCCCCCTTCCAAGCATGTAGGAAAACCTACGGTGGCCGTGAAACTCATGAAAAACATGAAAGGCCCTCTCTAGAGCCAGTGTTTGGTTTGTCCGTTCTGGGCTACTGTAGAAACATGGCGGTGCAACATGGCGGGCTCTGTGGAAGAAGACCTGCTCCCTATGTAGATATAAAGGGCTCATTCTAAGGTAACGAAAACACAACAGTTCTTATTTTCAGGTGGTTATTCACTAATTAAAACATACTTATGAATATTATATTCCATTTCTGACAAGTCTGTTCTGCTAGATGCCACTAAATTCTACACACTGGACCTTAAAAGACAACTTTATTTATAAGGAACAGCAGCTCTGAAAACGGCACAACAAATACTTTTCTTGGGCAACCTGCCAAATATTATGTATTTCCCAGAAAACTTGACACACTGAAGTGATTATTAGTCACCTGAATACAATAATCATATTATGGTTGCGTACCTTTTTTGTCATCCTGCCTTTTAAAAAAAAAAAAAAAAAAAAAAAAAAAAAAGGCTGGCAATCCATGACATCCAGAAAAACTGATTCCTCCAGAGAGCGGGAACTTTGATTGTAGACCTCATGTTATAAGTCCCAGTCCAGCATCAGGTTCTGCCACACTACGTCTCTGCTGCCTTCTCTCTGCTTCTGCTGCTTTGCTCCTTTTCCTCCCCTGTCGATGCTGTGTTGCCCTGGAATGAATGGGCTTGTTGCTCTGTGAAAGATGCCAGTCTGCATCACCAGCTTCCTCCAGTGTTTTTTTTTTTTTATTTTGGTATGCAGGTATACAGAGATGTTATGTAACTCAGCTGAAAACCAGAAGATGGTCTCCGGATGGATGAAGAAGTTTATTTATTGAGACTATTGTTTTTTCTTAATAGAATAAAACAGTATAGTTTGCACATGGCTGGAAATGGCAAACTAGATTTTGCTGAGCGGTATAGTTAATTGTCATATGGTGTTTAGTTTTAGTGAAAAAGAAATTGTAACATTGATTTTTTTTTACTGTTCACTGTTGTAGAGCAACATTGCAACATTTTAATGAAAAATTCCATCTTATTACAACAAACACTGAAGTTTGAACACCACAACAGAGTCCAGAAATCCTCTCTGCATCCAGGACACAGCACACTCTTCTCATCTGTTACTGTTGACATTTCCTGTTTCCTTCTACCTGTCCCATCATTCTCCTTCACTCCTCCCCCTCTCTGCATGGCTTGAAAGTGTACAGAATACACACAGTTACACTATTACAAGTTGTTATTCAGTGTTTTTACCTCACATTTTTAAGTCCCTCCTCCCATACATACATAGTGAGAATGTCATCAGTTTATTATCTATAAATCCAACTGAAGAAGGTTTCAGAGAGTTTATTCACTTTATGTGTGAAGTCTAATGTCAGCTAAGTGATTACTGGTAGATGATAAATGATTTGGCTGCAGCTTGTTTGAACAAGCTGCTTTGAATAAACTAAAACAAAATAAAACCCAACTGCAAAATATCTTTTAAAGGTAAATTCACTTAAGGCAAAAACAAAACATCCACCTTCCACTTAAACTGACTTTAGGCTCCGGACGAGTGAAGTGTCTCCATCCATCAGTGGGTGTGATCACAGGATGACACCACCTCCTGGCAGAAAGAGGGAGGTCACCCACAACTTCAATCATAAAGTTTAAGATGTGAAACTAAATCGCAATCAATTTAAAAAAAAAAAAAAGAACAAAATAGCAAACATTGTGGGCTCGCCTCCTTCTCACTCTGTCCAGAGATGAGTGGTGATAAGCAGGTTTCACTTCTAGTCGTGCTCACTGCCCCTCCTCGACTTGCAGCACACCCTGAACATCATGAGACAAACAGGCGGCCTGGGTATCAGCATTGCTGGAGGGAAAGGATCCACACCTTACAAGGGAGATGATGAGGTAAGATGTCTACCTGGAATATGGATATGTTCAAGAAATTAGAAGCTATATATTATATAAATTTTCTTTTTGATTGTGCCTTCAGGGAATCTTTATCTCGAGAGTATCTGAAGAGGGCCCTGCAGCCAGAGCCGGGGTTAAAGTGGGAGACAAACTCCTAGAGGTAAAGACCTACAAGCACACTTGTGCATATCGCCATTCTGTCAAATTGTAAGATGTTAAATTAAATAACAATCTCGACCTCTTTGCCTCAGGTGAATGGAGTAGACCTTCACGAAGCAGAACACCACACGGCGGTGGAAGCTCTCCGCAGCTCTGGTGCTACAGTTTCCATGACAGTGCTGCGCGAGCGCATGGTGGAGCCGGAGAACGCCATCACCACCACGCCACTGAGGCCCGAGGACGACTACTTCCCACGGGAGAGACGGAGCAGCGGGCTCGCCTTCAACCTGGAGCCCACCTCAAGCGGGCCTCAGCAGCGGCTCTCCACATGTCTGATCCGCAATGACAAGGGGCTCGGCTTCAGCATCGCAGGGGGAAAAGGTTCCACACCCTACCGCACAGGAGACACGGTGAGACACGGAAACACGCCAATCACCATTATTGGCCAGGGGCTACACACCCACTGCCCAAAGGTTGACGCCCAGAAGCTTCCAGAGCAAAAACAATAAGAAAATAAAGGCAGAGACTCTGTAGATACAGAGAGGGATTACTTTTGTGTGAGTCTGTACATTGGTTTTTAGGAAAAAACTGCGTAGTATACCTTTAAAGTTGGGTCACAGAGTGTTTACAGTAACTGCTTCAGTCACAGGGCACTGTCTTTTAACAGCGTCTATTCTAGCCGCAGCGTTTACAGTCATCACTAGGGAGACGGTGATATGAATAGCCAGCCTTGACACTTGATAGGTTCACGGTTACTGGACGGGCTGAGGTGTATATTTGGGCCAGTGCATGGGCCTGTGAGGGACTCTGCTGGAACGCATGCAGCTCAAGACGCCCACATAGAGGAAAGGACTCAAACTTATGATATAAGCGGGTCTGACTGTAAGTTTTGCCTCTCTTTCAAAAGGTTTTTGAAATGTTAGTTGATATGAGGAGGCGGTGCAGTACTGAGCTCTTGCATGTGTTTACATTCTGTTTTGATGAGCCAGACTAGAAGTTCAGCTGGGTTTTATTTGGTTTAACCAATTGTGTTATTTGTCTGAGCAAAAGGGACAAAAATGTCTCATGGGTCGTGCTTTTTAATGAGCTGGTTGTGCTGCAGAGACCTAAAGTGTGTTAGTGATCTAATACTGTGGTTTTAATCAATTGTAATGCATGTTTGTGTTTGTTTGTGTGTATATTCACTTCTTTATATCAAAATATGTGGGACTGTGAGCAGTTACTATGTCAAAACTACCTATATGAATAAAGGAATTCTATTTTTGGCTCAGATCCTCATGGTGGGATATCACATACTGAGTGATAACTCCCCTAATATGCTATACAGGCTCACAGTTAGCATAGTGATTCATCACAGCGTTGCAGCCTGTTGCACCAGACTTTTCACTGTCTGCTTTGGTGCAGAGGCCACAAAAGATTTATGGAATAATTAGGTAACCACTCCCATGGATTAAAGCATTCTTAGTGGCACTACATCAGCAGCATCTCATTTATCTTTAGTTCTTTGTAACAGCCCGAGAAATTGCACGATATGGCGTGTGTATTAAAGACATTATACATGTGTTTTTTTTTTAAATCTGTTTTTAGGGAATCTACATCTCTCGCATCGCAGAGGGTGGAGCGGCACACAGAGACAGCACGCTGCGTGTAGGCGACAGGGTGATCTCTGTGAGTACTACTCCTCCTCCGCACATCTCCATCTGGGTTTCCTTTACAATGTACATGAATGCAGGAAAGGGAAGAATTTAGTTTTTCCAGACCCAGATTGTCTCCTTTTTATATCCTGCTTACAGCATAACTTGATATCTAGACCAAATAATTTATGTAAAATGAATAGATTCTGAGTGCTTCTCTCAGTTTTGCACAAAGTGCCTCATCTTGAGCAGAGTAAAGGAAGCACTTAATATGTGACATATTTGCTCTTTTCATTAAACTCTCCATTGCAAATCATTGCTTTCATCACTCAAGTTCTAAGTCTTGCCATGTCCATGTCAAGATCAGATTAACCACATGCAGAAAATTAGCTCATGAGACTTCACTGTCACGCATCAGATCCATGAGTTGAGAGCTGAGACATGTTACTTATACAGTCCTCGTTCTAATTTTAACCCCCGCTCTCTCCTGTGATGCATATTTTCTAGCTCTTCTGGTTGAATAAAACAACATTTAGGTTTCACTGCTAAGCCATTCCTGCATGACCTCTTTTTGCTCTTTCTTCGCTCTCTGCTCATCACACTCCAAGCTTGGTTTTGCTCTCCTGTTTCTGACTTGTGTGTTTTTATCCAGTCGCATCCATTCACTTTTTAAATCACTGTATTACTGTAAATCAACTGATGTTATGATGTTGAGATATGCCAGTATGCTGAATGTGTAACTGCTCCTACTTGTTAATAACTCTTCTTGCACTCATAACTGTTTCTTTATTCAAATCCTGCTCTCTGACAATCACAAAAAAAGCTTTGTGAATGATCCTCTTTGCTTTTCTTTCTGGGTTTTACTCTTCCCTCTTTTCCGGCAGTTTTTTTTTCATTTTTCTTCCGTCTCTGCGTAGACTGCCTCTTGTTTCTCACTATCTCTCCCTCTGCATGCTCACTAATGCATTAAGTGCATCTCCTTGCCTGCTTGGTGGTGGGTATGGTGTTGGGTTGGAGTGGGCTGAGCCTGTCGCCCCGCTGACATGGTAGACATGTGGGTTACCATTGCAGCGGCCGCGGCAGTATACCAGCCAATGGTAAGAGCTGATACTGTCGGGCCAGTGCTGACCTCTGCTTGTCACTTTGGACCAGAGTGCAGTTTCTAAGGTTGTGCATGCCAGAAAGCTACCCCCTTTATATAATTACAAAACTTAATGTTAACAAACTAACGATGAAGTAGTTTATTTATGACAAGGTACAGTTGTCTAAGGACTTGCCTGCTTGCCTTTGTTGACTTAAGATCAGACTTTTTGGAGGAACTACACACTTCCACTTGTGTTTTAAGTAAATAAAGGCAAGATAGTGGTGGGAAAGTGAACTAAACACACTGAAAGATAGCAGATACAATCACTCATAAAGCTCACTCCAGGGAGTTTCATGACTTTGTTGGGAAAAACTGGTTTCTGCATGCTCGTAGCCTTTCTCCCTCAGGGAAGCTCTGCCAGCTTAAATTGCCTGCAGCAGCCTGCTTTTACCCCTGTACCCTCTTTTTTCTCTGTGCTTGTCCCTGTTACTCTTTATAGGTGTTGGGCTTTTCTTCAAATAACATTACTCACTTTGACGCACTCGAAAAAACTCTCAAATCAGATGTTAAGTAGATTTTCAGAAATAGTTTTGAGTGATGCGGATGTGGAATCTGATGAGACACGCCTGTTGGCACCATGTATTTGTTCTTTAATGTTCGTAATGCCCATGTAACGGTGGCTAATGTGGCCCGTTGTCATTGGGAATGTCCTGGTGGGCTCACACCCTCCGTGGTTGGTTTTACTGTCAATCCAGATCAATGGTGTAGACATGACAGAGGCCAGGCATGACCAGGCAGTAGCGCTCCTTACCGGCACCTCCCCCACCATCGCACTCCTGGTGGAGCGAGACCTAAATGCACCAGGAGGTTCTCCAGGTCAATCCCGGGCACGAGCCCACTCCCCTCCACCCCCAGAACCCTCATATTCTCCAGACCAGGAGGAGGAAGCCCTTTCCCCTCATGGGAACCACCTGAGCCGGATGGAAGATGAGTATCCCATCGAGGTGAGACCTCTGACTCTGAATCGGTT